>NW_008689103.1:0-28120 GCF_000695815.1 Acanthisitta chloris | reverse complement strand
CACTGCCCTAGTGCTGCTGCCACACTCTGCTGGAGCCAGGACAAGGTGCCCTTGGCCTCCTTGGCCCCCTGTGCACACTGTTGGCTCCCACTGAGCTGTGCCACCAGCACTGCCAGGTCATTTGGGACCAACAGAAAGTACTGAGTTTGCACTGAAACATATTAAGGTGCATTTGACTAGGTAAACAGGAATTAACAGAGAATTCACAGTTTTATACTTTAAAGAATAAAGAAAAATAAAAAGATTCTCCCTTTCTTTCTAATTAAATCTAAACAGTGCAAATAGGGCAGCCTTGGTTTTTCCAGCAGCTCTCCAATTATCCTCTGAACTATATTAGTTAAAAATAGATTAAAATCAATACTCCCTTTGCAGGACAAACTTTGCAACAACAACAAAAAATCTTTCAAAGATTCCTAAAAACAAGCTCAGAGGAAAAACATGAGTGAATTATGAACAAGGGGGATGGTGATGCCAACACTTTGAAAGAGCTGATTGGGACTGAGCTCTGCGGTGCTCAGGTCAGGATGTGGTTTGGGAGAAGGATGAATGCTGCAACACAGACCAGCCAAGGATCATAGAATCATGGAATGTTAAGGGGTTGGAATGGAGCTTAGAGATCACCCAGCCCCAACCCCTGCCCTGGGCAGGGACACCTCCCACCAGAGCAGGTTGCTCAAGGCTCATCCAACCTGGCTGTGAACACTGCCAGGGCTGGGGCAGCCACAGCCTCCCTGGGCAACCTGGGCCAGTGTCTCACCACCCTCACAGGGAAAACTTCAGCCTGATAGCTAATCTAAATTTCCCTCTTTCAATTTCTCTCCATTGCTCCTTGTCCTGTCCCTGCAGTTCCTAACACAGCGTCCCTCTGCAGCTTCCCTGGAGCCCCTTCAGCTCCTGCAGGTTGCTCTGTGGACTCCCCACAACCTTCTCTTCTCCAGGCTGAACAGATCAAGTTTCTCAGCCTGTCCTCATAGAGAAGGTGCTGCAGTCTTCTTATCAATTTTGTGAACTTGCTTCAACAGTTCCATGTCCTTCTTATGTTGGGGCCACCAGGTATTGAAGAGGCACTGAAATACTGAAGAAGTATTGAAGCACAGCCTGTATCTTTGCAGCAGGATGGATGCAAACCAACACAAACCAGCACTAGTGTGTATTTCTTACACTTCTCTCCATGCCTGATGGCCTGCAAGGAGTCTGCTCTGCATCTGGGAGTGGGTGAGTCAAAGGACTTTCACAAAGGAAAGAAGAAAGGAAAATGCGACAGGATACAGTTTAGGCTGACTGGAAATGACTGCACCAAGGTGTGAACTCAATTTTGTAGGAAGAACAACCAACAAAAAAAGAAAACAATATGTGTGCTTTTAGCCAGATCTCATTTATTGTGATGTGTCCTGAAGAGCCCTGAATGTGCTACCTGACAGCTCTGGGAAGGGCTATGTCCACAAATCTATCTAAGCCCACCAAATTTTGTCATCAAGGTACTGATGTGACTTCCTGGAGTGCAGAGATTCCTACCCAGACCATCAGTACAAGAGGTAGAACCTCAGCTTGGAAGTAGGTCAAGAGCAGAAGTGCTTTTTAATCCAGGCCTGATGGAAGGGTGTGTTGTGTGCTATCACAGCCCACTCCCTAAACAGGCCAGAATGACCATGCCCTGCCTGTCCTCTGACACCCTGTGACCTCCCCAAAGGAGGTTGATTGCACCAATGCAGCTTTGAGCTTTTTCAAAAACCTGCAAATAGGAAGATCTTTTTAATCACTGAAATTTCAGAGTTGGAAGGGACCCACAAGGATCATCGAGTCCAACTCTTGGTCCTGCACAGGATATCCATTTTAATAATAATAAAAGAAAAAGACTTGTTAAATAGTCTGATTTAAAATATGGGCTAAAAAAGTGAATCCTCCCCATACATTATTTGTCCTCACTATGTTCAAAGCATCATCAAATGTTTTGGGTTGGAAAGGAACTTAGAGACCATCTAGTCCCACCCCCTGTCATGGGCTGGGACACCTTCCCCTAGACCAGGTTGCTCCAAGCCCCATCCAGCCTGGCCTGGAACACTCCCAGGGATGTTGTCCCAAAGGGTTAAAAGAGAAATAGCCTCTAAGTTTCTGGGGGAGAGTCTGTGTGGCCTTACATTCAGAAAAGGCAACTAGATACAGAATCACAGAATCACTTAGGTTGGAAAGGACCACAGTGTGTCATCTGGTCCCACCTCCAGGAAGGTGGTGGATTCACCATCCCTGGAGGTTTTCAAGCTGAGACTGGATGTGGCACTTAGTGCCATGGTCAGTTACCATGGTAGGGTTGGACTCGATGATCTTTGAGGTCTCTTCCAAGCTGGTTGATTCTATGATTCTATGATTCTCCAGTATTCACTCTGCACGTATGAACCACAACTGTTCACTTTGCTGTCAAACAGATGGGAGCAAAAAGTCCCTCTTAGTTGGAATACATTATGTGCTGCTTAAACAATGCTTGGTGCAAGGCTGTGCAAAGCAAACAAACATGTCTGTTCCGCAGTAAATTGTTTCAAAACAAAACTTAATAGAGCTGCAGGCTAGGAAGCAATTGCAGTGGGGCTGGGCAGCCTTAGTCATGGAACAGAACTCACTGCAGAAGGTCCTTTGCAATTTGGGTAATTATACTGGGAATGAACAGCTGTTGATATTTGCCAATTTGAAATGTATGTGAGCTTCTTTGAGGCCTGTGCCATGGAAATTGGTGGTGAGACACTGTCCCAGGTTGCCCAGGGAGGCTGTGGCTGCCCCAACCCTGGCAGTGTTCACAGCCAGGTTGGATGAGCCTTGAGCAACCTGCTCTGGTGGGAGGTGTCCCTGCCCAGGGCAGGGGTTGGGGCTGGATGAGCTCTAAGCTCCATTCCAACCCCTAAAATTCCATGATTCTATGAAATAGAGTAGATCCTACTTAGGTTCTATTATGTGTAGTTTGAGAAGTAAAATTTCTTCTCTTTGTATGGACACTGTGAACTGTGACCTCCTTTTACTAGAAGGTTGATTACGACATATTCTTCCAATGTGCTCAAAAATCAAGGTCAAGCATGGACAGTGTCAAAGACTACAACAACTCACTATCCAGTGTAATTATCTTTTCTATACCTTACTCCCTTTGTCCCTCCATACGTCCTCTGAGCATCCCTAGCTAACAGCTCTACATTTTCCCACCCACACATCCACTGTTTTTTAACAGAGCTGAAGCTGAAGAGCCAACCTGACCCTCTGTAGGAACATCTCTCCTTCTGCATATCTAATTATTGCAGCATAAATTAGTGGGGAACCCTCAACATGCTGTGCACTGTCGGGGATGAGAATTATGATGGTAATTACTTCTAAGTTCCCTGTGATAAGAAATGACATGTCCTTCAGGTTCCATCTGGTGATGTTCTCCTCAGTCTGGCATGCTGAGGAGGGCACAAGCAGATGAGCTCCCTGTATTACACACAGGGACTGTAACACAAGGCATTGGTGTCTCTGGGGAAACAGCAGATGAAGAGAATTTGGTTCAGGGCCAGTAACAAATTTAGTCCATTCTGAACTGTGCCCATTAGAGTCACTCTCTGAGCCACCTGCCCATCCCTTCAGTGTCACTTGCATCCTCAGAACCTCCTGCAACAGTGCCAGGGTGGAGGTTTCCCCACACCCATACAGAAGAGTTACAAAGCTATGAACGAGCAAGACCAAAACCACCGTCAAGTCCCTCCCAATATTGCCAAGGTTCAGCTAACTAACAGGGAAAGAAATCATGGTAAATACAGTAGTAACTGTGTCCACCAAGAAGCAGACTGAGATGACCACCCATTTCCTGAACTGAAAGTCAACTCAGAAAGCTTCAAGAAAGCTCATAAATTATTCTATCACAGCAAGAGTATTTCAGATGCTTTTTGTTCCCCATCAATGCAAATTCTGGCTGGGCCCAGCAAGTTCTATTAAATGCACATGTATCTCCTTCAAGCCACATTTCATGCTCTCCAAACATCTTTCTCTAAATGAGATCCTTTCATATTCCTTGAAAAGCTCAGTTCTTAATTAGGAAAGAGGTCTGATTTTCCATTTTCATTAATTTATTTGATTTCAAGATTTTGAAGGCAGAGTAATTGCAGCTAAATGAAACTTACTGAAAGGCAAAGAGATACAATCACTTTCAGACAATGAGAAAATGAAGAATTTCCCTTAATGCAAGGGTAGGTCTAAACTGAACTCTTGACAATGCAACAATCTCCAGAGAAGCAATGAAAGATGTTTTGCTTCTCTGAATGAACTCAGAGGGTTGGCTAGATTAATGCTTAAATCACTTCATTTATTTGGCTTAATTCACATGCTGTTCTTCACTTGGAGATCACTCCCTCTCCCCTCCAATCACACTGCTCCACTGCCCCAGGCCTGTGCCAAGATCTCTGAGCTCAGGCTTCCTTCTCTCTAAACATCTTTTGCTATTATGTGGCTCAGATTAAATCTCCTGCGCTAATTTGTTATTGCAATCACAGATTTGCTTCTGGATTCCAGTTCCCTTCTGCCTCACGAGTCCAGGAATGCAAAGCACAAGTGAGGAGTCAGGATCCGATTTCCACTCTTTCAAGCCACAATTTCTGTCGGATGATCTTTTGAAGGTGATGAATGAGTGAGACAAAGACAGGGCAAATATTAATATTTTTTAAACTAATGGGAAGGGCCATTTCACCTCACTCTTGGGCTACTCCAGATAACTTGACACACTTCCCAAAGCTGTACTTCCAAGACACATGAATCATTTTTACATCCTGGAATGTGCCCCAAGGAGAAAGAGGGAGCTGAAGATTTCCTAGGAAAGCAAATGATACTGAAACCTGTGGGCAGCACCTCACATTTTTCTGCTTAATTAGAAGGAGACTTTACTCAGATACCACAGCTATACCCTGACAGTCTTGGAGGAAACAAATGACCCAAAGTAGTGTGGAAACACAGTAAATTTCTCTGAGAAAACACTCCCCAGAACAAAAACATATGTTGTATTTCTGAATGATACCCAGAGATTTAAAGTATTAATGACCAGCATATTTCTTGCCACAGAGACAAAACACAGATGAAAATGCCTTTACCACTAATATATACACAATAAAACTGTATATAAAATGTGGCTATTAATTATAGAACATATTTTAAGGTATCTAACTAGGTGAGAGAGGCCAATAGGCATCTAATTCCTCTTGTAGATAATTTCCTTAAGTATTTTGCTATCTGAGCTTGGAGAAAATCTGTTTCTTTTCATATTACCCACATGTTCAATCAGAATAAGCTATAAAATGATATTTCTAGAACAAGTTCTCTATTAGATAAACCTGTGGGTCTAAAAAAATAACCCCTGGGTGGAGGTTATAGAAATTGATATTAAAGCTCAGCAAAGATCTGCTTTCCACTAAATCATCTAGAAATTGCACACCCTTTCTCCATGGAAGGGCATGAGGTAAATAACTGAAGAGGAGGTAAAACCAGATAATCAATTATTTCAGTTGGCTTCAGGGTTAGTGCTGAAATTTTCAGCCCCTTAGAGGAAAACCCAAAAAATCAATATAGCAAAGCATTTTGCGATAACAAAGAAAGAAACATCGCAAAGTCATTTGCAACATGTGATAAAAGCAGAAAGCAAAGTCTGCTGTCACCTTCAGCTGCTGCCACACACTGCCACTGAACACAAAGATTCCTGGCTCTTTGCTGAAGTGACTGCTCAGGGTTAGGACACAGAACAAAAGCCTGCAGAAGGCTCATAAATGGTTCCAATTCCTCACCCTCAGCCTCACAGACCAGGGCAGCAGAACAGAGCGAGCAGGAACACTTTGCAGTTCTCATTCATGAAGTCAAATGCCCACAGGGACTGAGGGGAAATGGACTTGACAGTAGCGTTGGAAAAACAGGAGAAAGCAGCAGCTAAGAGATGTGCAGCAAGTAGAGTTATAAGCTGCAAACTCTATTTTAATTATTCTTTATGGAACCAGATGGCTTTGCAAGATGCTTCTGTGCAAAACTCAGGCTCCCAGAGCATCCCATGCTATCCCAGACTCTCTATCTGCCTTTCTGGACAGCTCTCAGTTGCTAACATATCATTCATGTATTTACAGTCCTTCCCCTGCTTCTTGTCACTCCATTATTTCTACAAGTCCTGCTCTACTTTTGCTTCCACCCCCAAAACCAGAAGTGAATTGGCACAGGTAAAGGAGGATAATAAAGATCACCTGAGACAGTACATTTGATATGGTTTTGTCTCAGCAAATGCAACAAAGCTCTGACAAGACACTGATTTAGGTGTTGGTCAGAGCCTGAAAGTGTCTGTTTCTTATTTCAGTTTCAGACACTTTTTTCCTGCCCTCAGGATTAAACCCCAATGGAAATTTAAATACAGCTTTCCCCAGGGCTGGGGGAATGAACAGAATATTTAGGCATTTGCCATTTCCTGTGGAGTTTTCATCAGTTTTGGACGTTTATTGTCTTCTGGAGGACAATTCTCACTTTTAGACACAGGGGAGCCTTCCTTCCAGGCCTAGAACTAAACCAACTATCCTTTATCACAAAAGCAAAACCTAAAATGAAAACAGGAAAAACCTCTTTTCCAGCTTAGCTTTGGGAAGAGTTGGTAACCACAAAAGAGATCTATTGCTGAGGAGAACTGAGGGGGAAAAAAAATCTGTTGAACACCTGAAAATGTCTAGCCAACCACAGATTTATCTGCCCCAAACACTCTGCATTGCCTCCACTTCCTCCATGGCTACTGACACAAAACTGCAGAAAACATACTGAAAGGAAATAAAAATAAAGACTCACAAGCAGCTCTGGACTGAACATGTTTTCATTCAGATTATCCTTCCAAACCAACCCCAAACCCATTGCCATGTTGCTGTTCACTGCTAATTAAAGATTAGATGTCTCTGCCACACAGCCCATGTGATCCACCCGACTTCACAGCCCAAACCTCCCAGAATGTGCTTTGAATTACTTCATTCTTATTTTTAACAGTTGAAATTGTCATCTCAGGATTTGGTCTATTCCTGATTCACTGCACTTAAATCCTCTCCTCCCTTCCCCCTTCCTGAAAGACTTCTGAAGCTTTGATGCTTCTCAGAGTAACAGATGACATGGATATGTGTTTGCTGCTGCCTCCCAGCATTGCTTATGGAGCTGGGGGTGTTCAGCCTGGAGAAGAGGAGGCTCAGGGGAGACCTTATCACCCTCTGCAACTCCCTGACAGGAGGTTGGAGTCAGGTGGGGGTTGGTCTCTTCTCCCAGGTAACAAGGAACCGGACAAGAAGAAATGGCCTCAAGTTGCACCAGGGGAGGTTTAGATTGAATGTTAAGAAACATGCCTTCATGCAAAGGGTTGACCAGCCCTGGCAGAGCTGCCCAGGACAGTGGTGGAGTCACCACCCCGGAGGGATTTAACAGCAATGTGGATGTGGCACTTGGGAACATGGTTAGTGGTGGCCTTGGCAGTGCTGGTTTGATTTGATGATCTTAGAAGGCTTTTCTAACCTAAACAATGCTGTGATTCTAGGTTTATACCCCCACAAAGCTATTGAAGGGCCCCTGGTGAAGCTAAGCTCTCCATAAAATACAGAAAGACATACAAAGGAGACTTCACTCAGCTCTCAAAACTTAATCTCCCCATGCAAGTCTTGTTTGCAATGTTTTACAGCACATACTTTGCAAAGAGGCAGTCAGGAAAGTGCTACTACAGGACACACTCAGCAGGTCACATGGACACTGTGTTTTCCTGACCTGTCTCAACAGAATGTACAGCTGTCTCTTGAACCCCCAAAATTCCTCAAGGGAAGGATCTCCTAAGGCTTTCTACTACTGGTTTCTAAAGCTATATTGTATTTTTATAGTAACCTCTACCTCTAATCACTGCTGCAACTGAGTGTCTATGAGGCAGAGGTGTGCCACTATCTCCCTTTAGAAATGAGCAAGTACAGCATGGAGAATCTAATTGATTTGTCCATGTTTACACAGGAACTCTGCAGCACAACCCAATATTTAACAAGTCCTTCCAGAGCCACAACTATTTCCTTCCTAATCCAAACCTCTTGGCATCCTGATCCACCTCGATGATTTCAGTGTCCATCCTTGAATTAATAATCAAATTTCAAAGAGCAAACAAGACCAAAGAGCAAAACTTCTTCTAAAGCATCTTCTCTTCAGCCAGTTGAGAAAGCCAACTAAAACATTAGCTGTAATCCTATGTATTATTTAGAGACTGGATCCAAGTTGTGCAAAACTAATAATTAGAAGAGAAAGAAAAGCTGTGGGGCACCAATTTTTCATCCTAGGCATGAAAGTGTTCCCTGTGAAACTTCAGGTATTTAAAAATTCAGAGAAATCCAAGTGTTATCCTTTGAAATGCAGAGATGGTAAAGTTCACAAAGCAGGTTTTTATGGAGGAGAAAAACAGCCTCCACTTCACATCAAATCATAGAAAATGTGGCTTATGGGACCTCAGAGGTTCCTGCCCCATGTCAGGATCAACTATACCACTCTCATTAGCAGCTGTTTCTCTGGCTTTTCTGGAAATCAAGTGCACTCAGAGACTTCTAAGCTTCCCTTCCTCACTATATGCATGTAAATACATCCTTTTCTCATTATCTTTATTACTGAGCTCTTCCTTGCTGCCTTGTAAGGCCATTCTTCTTTGTCCCTGCTAGACAGGAGCATATCTAACAGTGACACAGAGACTAATTACTCCGTCTTACTTTCCTGCAGCCATTTACATACTGGAAGATTCATCATGCCACTGCTCAGCCTCCTCCTCTCCAAACTGACAGCCTCGTTCTCTGGGCCTCACTGTGCCCATGGTTTCAGACCTCCAAACATTCCCTGCCCTCCTTCCTGTCTTCTCCCTGGGTGACTTATCTCTCTCATTTATTTTCATGAGTCTTCTCCTTCCCAGCAATTATTCAAGGAGGATCATAGTGAAACACCTACAGCCTTCAGGGCTGCAGTGTCCTGTGAGATTCAATGCCTCAGTGGCTGATCCTTGGCCTCCCACCTATACCATGAGTGCTCCAACCACTACATTATTAGTCAGAGAATCATTGAGGTTGGAAAACCCCTCTAAAATCATCAAATCCAACCATTCCCCAGCACTTGCCAAGGCCACCACTAACCATGTCCTCAAGTGCCACATCCACATGGCTTTGAAATCCCTCCAGGGATGGTGACTCCAGCACTGTCCTAGGAATGACCAGGTTGCATTCCATGGTTGCTCTTGAGCCATTCAACACTCCTTCTTGTTTTTCCAAAAAGCAAGAAATCCAGCCTTTCACTGCATCTAAACTACTGAGCTACCACTACTTTACAACCTCTGTTTTGCTGCGCTGTGTTGCATATTTAAATGAAATTCAGCTGCACAAGTGTATAAAACTTTGCTTGTTATGACATTTGTTGACACAGTGCACCAGAATTCTGGTTTTTGTCCTCCCGATCCCTATAAATTGGCAGAATGCGGAGAGGAAGGTTTCTGGAGAGGTTCATTAGTGTCCCAATGAATAGCAAGTGGTGACCAGATATTGATACCCCTATGTTGTACCATGAAGTGCCACACACGATGTGTTTACAGCAAGACTAGGAAGCACAGGAGCCAACCAGAGTCTTCTGGCAGGTTCTAAAGTATACGTAGTCTTTTGGGAAGTTTTCATCCAGGCTCATCAACATATAAATAGAGAAGAGCTCTGCAGGGGTTTCCCCACTGTGCTGATTTCCTGAGGTGAGGAGGGAAGGATTGTTTTAGATCCACATCACAGAGCTCAGACGAGAAGTGTTGCTCACCAGAAGAGTTTCAGAGAGGAACTCAGATGGACAACTCATCGAGAGGCAGAAGAAAATCAGTTCTGAGGATGGAATATATTGGTTACACATAGAGAGAGAATCAGGAAAAGCAAAGATGCCACGTGTGTACTCATCCCCCGACGGATTCCTGAGCTGCCTTAACTGAGAGATGCTGCATTACTCCCCCCAGACAACAAACAGCTATTTGCTGTTACACAGAAACTCTGTTTTTAAGGAAACCTAAATTTCATGATGCATTTGATAAAGGCATAGCAACTGCACCTCCCCCTAACAACTCAATCACATTGCAGGCTGCAAATCAAAATTCACAGCTAAGAACACTTTGCACATACAAAACTTTACCTGAGGCTAAATACGTGGGACAAGTTATTTCCCAGCAAGGCTGAGAGGGTGACATTGCATCAAGAGACAAGGTACAACTCCCTAAAATTAAGACGGAGATTTGTACATTCTGAGAGATGCAGAGGAATGATTTTGTGGGATAGGTAAAGACAGCAAGAAATTGCCCTGAGTTTATTTGACACTGAATAAATTTCTCACTAGCTCATGGTAAATTGTCAGGTGTCAGCCAGGACAGCAAAAGAACAGATCATGAAAGTAGTGTCACTATTCCTCTTTGGAAACTCTCTCTGCTACGAGAAGAGAATATATGTATAAAATATAAAAATACACAAGGCAAAAATGTAAAGCAACAAAAAAAACCCCAAACATACCATGGTATTTCCAAATAACTTGGCTTGAGTGTGATGGCTAATGCCAGAATTCACATTCAGCTGAAGCAATACACCTTGGTGAGACACAGCTTTGTGTTTACCAGTGATATATTGATTCTTCTTTTACTGAGAAAGAAAAAGATTTTGCTGGAAAAACAAACCAAAATTGCCTTTGAAGACTTCAAGCAGAGACTTGTCTTTGTCTAAATTATTTAGTAATGAAGGCTGTAAGGAATTTTCAAGTGCTTTTTTTTTTGCATAGAAATATGCAAATCTCCATTTTTTTACCTGCCCAAAAGTATTAGAAGTATAGGAAATATTTTACAGCTCTAACAAAGTTATGGGGAGCTCCACAAGACACTTATTTCATGTGCATCAGCCAAACTGTAGCAGCTGAACCTCTCACAGCCTTTAAGCTCTTTAATGACACAGCTCATATCCACACTTGGAGTAGTGTTTTTATTTCTCTTACATGATGCTTTTTTGCCCCCCCCCAGTGTCTTATCCTAAAATTAGAACAACTCTATCTCCATATATGAAGTTTCTGACATTGGCAAGTCCTTTACAAGGACACACTGATAAGCTTCTGTGCTTCTAAATGAAATTCTTCCCTAATAACACATCCCAGCAAAGCAGAAACACTGATAAGAGTTTCACTCAATGGTAGATATCTTCCCTTTCAACTGCTTGATTTGATGGTTTGATTTCAACACAAAAATCTTACTGTGGCCTTGATCAGCTCTTTTTAACTCATGTATTGTGTGGCAAGGAATTTTCAAACCCTGATTTAAGAGCTGAAGGTTGGAAACAGAGCAGCTGTGTGTAGGTATAGATAGAGATACGGATATACCTATCACAGTGATGCAGATACAGAGAGACCTTCTGGGAAACTCAGCAGTGTGGTAGAGATGTCCCAGAATTGACTCAAATCCAGCAGTTATTGTCTCCATCTCAAACACAGATCAGGAGAAACTGCTAAGCACTAATTCTGTGAAGGCTGAAATTAGTGTTGATTTCAATTCTACACATCGATGCTTGTTTTTAAATGAGTTAATAATAGAATAATTAGTCAATAATAATAATAAAAGATGGATAGAAGTGTGTTAAAATGAATACATTCAATTTTAGAAATAAATTGATGATGATTAAATTACTTATTTGAAGGAAGCAAAAATGTACACATAAAAGGAAAATACATAATACAGCAAAATATTCTTTCTTAAAATGAAGTGTTTTCACGTCAGTGCTGGCCTCCCTCAAAGAAAGGCGATGGTCCCAAACTTGGGTGAGTTATATGGCTCATCATACACTAGAAAAATCTCAGTTCATGTTCCTCAGAGTATTCACAAGCTGTTTTGAAACGGCAGCAGTGAAACTCTTTGTAGGCATCACAAACTCCTCCTCTGTCATTCCTTGGGACCTAAAATCTCAAGAGTATTTGTTCCCTAGGTCAGATATCACACGTGTTTTCTCCACACATGCAAGACATCTCTATCTCCCCCAGGGCAGCAAACCCTGCTCCCTAAAGCAACAATACAAATACAAACTACACTTCTAATCTGAAAAGGTCATTACCAAAATCAGGTTGATGCCTGGTGGCTTGGGTTAAATTTATTCCCATTTTAGAGATGGGAAGGGGCAGGACAATAAAAAGGAAGATATTTGACAGCACAAAGTAAACTATTTAGGTTTCCATACTAAAAAACCCTAATTGTTTCTGTCCATAGCTTAAATTTGCCCCTGTCTCACACAGTTCCCAGGCCCTTGATGCTTGGGCTCCCTAGAGGAGCAGTTTCCTTTCCTCTCTGCCTCCTCTGGGGATCCTGGGAAACAACCAGGACTGCAGAGCTCCCACAGAGCAGTTTCAACCCATCCAGGCCTTTCTCTTCCTTTATAATCACCATGGCAGTAAGGAATTCTGCACTAAACTTACAAGGAATAAGAGTCAATATTTTGAAACATCTTTCTCTTGCAATTGGAGCCATTTACAACCAGAAATGCTTAAGTAATAAATAGCAACTCAATAAAGCACGAAACACAGAACTTTATGTTTAATTATGGGCACATCAATTGATTTTAGTGTCTCTCTCCAGGGCATTCTTTGGGGTTTGGGCTGGGTTTTTGCCTATGCCACTCACTTCTTCACAGAGATTTCCATGCCTCAGTGTACCTCAATAGCTGCTTCATTAACAAACATGACATCTCTTGGCAATAAAAGGTTAAAATCCACTTTGCCCTCTGACTATAGCAGAAATACCTTTGCAAGCTAATGATTGTAACAGGCTGCTCTGGTCCTGAATAAACATTCTAGGGATTTCCTGAGGTGTTGTTTTGTTTTGTCTTTTCTTCTTTCCCCCCCCCCCCCCCATTCCCCCCCATCTTTTTAATTGAGGGAAAAGAATTTGGAGGGCACAGCCAGCTGAGCTGTTATTTCAGTGAAAAACGTGTAGATGTTGTCCTTCTAGACACTTTTTAAACTGAAAAAATACATTTACACAGCTTCTGGATATTCATTTTATAGCAAAAGAATCTTTAAAGCTTATCCAACTCATCTCCTCCTGCCAACTTTCCTTGCCAACTCTTTCTTAGTAATGCCAGTAAATGCCAAAAAAAGTCTGGTTTGAACAATGTTTCTGTCTGTTAAAACCAAGAGAAAGGCAGTTTCTCTTGGATAGACTCGTTTAGGGATCCCACTTTTCCTCCTGAAGGGAGTGGGCAATGTTAACACAGGAATATGCTACAAGTTGCTTTGAGGACAGAATTACACAGTTCCTCTTATTGACTTTTCCTGCACCAGATTCACTTCCAGAAACTCTCCTCTCCTTTGAAAAAAGGCAGATCTGCCAAGGAAACAGCCCTTTTTGGGGCAGGGATACTATTGGCTGTTCCCATTCACACATCCAAGAGCTTTTGTCTCATCCCCGCTTGCCAGGAGTCAAAGCAAACCTCCTTCAGCAGAGTTTCTTCTTCAGGACAAGATGTACTTAATGTGAAAACATCTAGGCAAAGATGATGGAACAGGTGAAGCTAAAGTAAATAATGTCATCTCAAAGACACTAGGGCAGGATTTTCTCCAAGATTGCTGCCCAAAGGAGTTTGCCATTTCCAACCCTCACATGAATGATGTGTGCAGGAAAAGAGCATCCACCAATGTGAAAAACTGAGGCATCTCAGTGAAGATCTGACCCTCTCCTAGGTAGGATGTTGCTTTGAGTAAAGACCTTTGCTCCTGTGCCCGTTTAGGTGACCTCAGCTAATAAATACTCCTGAATATTAACAATACCTATAGGCTTCACTTCAAACACACAAAGTAAACTGTTGCCACCCCAGAAAGAGGCTCTGAGGAGACCTTAGAGCATGTTCCAGTGCCTAAAGGGGCTCCAAGAGAGCTGGAGAAAGACTTTAGACAAGGGCCTGGAGTGCCAGGGCAAAGGGGAATGGTTTCACACTGCCAGAGGGCAGCGGTAGGTGGGATATTGGGAAGGAATTCCTCCCTGTGAGGTGCTGAGACACTGGCACAGGTTGCCCAGAGAAGCTGTGGCTGCTCCATCCCTGGGAGTGTTCCAGGCCAGGTTGGATGGGGCTTGGAGCAACCTGGGCTGGTGGGAGGTGTCCCTGCCCAGGGCAGGGAGTGGAACAAGTTGATATTTAAGGTTTCTTCCAACCCAAACCATACTATGATGACTCTATGAATCACTCCAGACAACGATGACAGGCTGGGAAGGGTTTGGCAGGTTCACCCCAAAAAGACCATTTTTCATGCAGGACAGCTGAAATGCTCCTCAAAGGATGTGGTCAGTGGAGAGAGAAGGAACAAACAAGGAGCTGAACCCTGCCAAGAAACCGCCCAGGAGCTCCTGGAGGAGGGAGAAGGCCAGAAGAGGAAGGGGGAGCAAGGTCATTGAGCAGAAGGAAAATGAAGTGGATCCTGAGGCAGAAGACACAGTAAAGGCAAAGGAATGAGGGCAGGACTGAAGAGCACTTCATTTCCTGAGCGTGATTCAAACTGGAGAGGAAACAACATGTTAACATCCTGGAACTTGGGCAGAGGATGAAAGGGCAGTGACAGAGGCCGAACCGGAGATCTAAATGAACACATTCTGGTGTGCAACAAGAGGCAATGAGAGCTCTCCTTGGCTTTGGTGGCTGGGCCAGAGGGGCTGTGTGTGTCTAACTGCTGTGCCGGGGGGGCAAACACACTCCTTAGTGCAACAGCATCACCAGCAGACTCGGGGTTACACTGCCCAGAAATAGCATGGTTACACTGACCACAAATACCACGAGTACATCCCTGCAGGACAGGGATGAGGTCAAGTCCAGTAAAACACCTACAGCTTCTGGCAGCACCTCCAACACACACAGACACATCATACAAATGGAAATGCATCACACAAAGTATCACCAAGTGCATTTTGTCCTCAGTCTCACTCAGCTCCATCACTCCACCTTGTTAAATTAAGCCTTGAAAGCTCAATTAGACTTTAGAACTGTGTCCTTGAGGGAAGACAGCACACAAAAGGGACACACAACTTCCTAAAAATAGGAATTGAACACAAACTTTCTGCTACAATACGAAAATGATACAGATCATTTTCACCTCACCCACACAAGCCTGTCAGAAACAACTGGCAGATTTTTTGGCAGTCATTTCATTTCTAGAAAAATAGCAACACCTTGAAATCCTTTTACTGTCAAGATATTCCCACTGCATTTTAAACAGGCCTATTATCAATCCTAATTACTTTTTATCAGGCTTTAAACTGCATATAACCTCTATGACTTCTCATTACAATCCTGAAAAATGAGCAATATTCCTACAGAAGAGGCAAATCAACTGAGGTTGGAATAAAGCATATTGAAATGGAATTATAATTCAACAGCAACGGCATCAGGCTTGTTCACTATAGGACTCACTGAATGGATGAACTAAATTTACCTCTTCACCCCTAAAGTATACACTGAGTCCAAGCTAAATTTACCTCTTCACCCCTAAAATATACACTGAGTACAATTCAGTTTCCTATGGATCTCTGAAATAAGGGTCCAAGTTGTTGTGCTGTTACTTACAAGCCCTCAAAGAATTCCTTGCAGGAGCTGAACACTCCATGCACCAAGAGCATGTGGTGGGAGAGAGCTCTAGGAACTGAGCTGGGCTCACTTGGACTCCAGGCAGCCACAATAGGAATTAAGAACAAGGGAGATTCTCCTTTTGCCTGTAAAAAATCTGATCACATGTTCAGAGCTGGAAAGCAAACTCTTCTTTTAATCCAACACTGAAATTCATACCTTACACTCACAAGATCTGTTGCAAGAGACGTGGAATCGCCAAGTATAAGCTAAATTAATTCAAGATGAAAATGCCTCAGTACAAGCACTTTACAAACCAGCATCAGGCAAGAGCTTCAGTTTAGATTTTAATCCCACATAAAAGTGCTGCTAACATTAACTGCATCATTCATATATTTGTTTCCCTTTTACTATGCAGATTATGATGTGCTTCTTTGGGGGTTGTTTTTTTTTTAAATACCAGCCTGAAAACTCATGTCAAGCTATATTGCTTCAGCCCCACCACCTTAGAGAGAAACATATGAGTGGATTCCTCGAGCTCAGATGTGAGACACTACCTCATAGCTGGTGGGTCGCAACAAAGCCCTTCAGCAGAGCCCTGGCAGGGAGCAGCTGGGTGGTATGGGGAGACAGAGCTCACCCAAGGCTATTATATCACTGGTGATCTTCACTGGCCAAGTATGACAAAATTCCTCCAACAGCTCAGCATGATACAAGCTCATGAAAGAGCCTTTCACCCTGTGGAAGGCTCCAAAATATTAAGGAGAGCAGGAGGTGGTTTGTTAATATAAAACTCTACATTTTCTGGTTATTAAAATAGGAATCACTTGCAATAATACCTGCGATTTACATTGTGCATAAACCATAGCACAAAGCTTTACACACTGTATCACTTAAGCTAAAAATGAAATGGACTCTTTTCTGGGATGAATCCCAATTGCTTAACACTTCCCAGTATGCCCGAGCGACTCAGGCAGGAAATGAATACTAGTGTATCTAGTTGAAACCAGGGCACTGATTCAGTGCAGGCAGAGAAAAGAATTTCCCCTGCTCAATCACCAGCACAAAGTTTTTATTGGTGGTCTCAACTCCAGGAATTTCTCAAGTTTGGAGCTGCTGTGCAAGATCCAGCAAGTCCCTGGAACCAGGATACCCCTCCTGACATTTCTAAATGCTATCAAATACTGAATTAGAATTCATTGATGGGTTAACCAGTACTGGATTGGTCGTACAGGGCTTGATGAGACGGGAACATATTTTCCTCCATGAGGACCTCCTCTTGCACAAGATGTGGGGAAAGGGGTGACTTGAAGCTGCTTTGGCTCACCCAGTGAAGCAATCCAGCCCTAGCAGCAGTCACAGAAATCCCTCTGACTAGCAGAGGAGGTGACATAGTCCCTTTGCTCTTCTAAGGAATGCAGTGACAGGACAAGGTGCAATGGGGAGAAACTCAAAAAGGGAAATTTGGGTTAGATCTTAGGCAGAAGTTTTCCCTGTGAGGGTGGTGAGACACTGGCCCAGGCTGCCCAGGGAGGCTGTGGCTGCCCCAACCCTGGCAGTGTTCACAGCCAGGTTGGATGAGCCTTGAGCAACCTGCTCTGGTGGGAGGTGTCCCTGCCCAGGGCAGGGGGTTAGGGCTGGATGATCCCTAAGCTCCATTCCAACTCCTTAACATACTATGATACTAACAGTGTCCATGAAAAACTGATGCTACTTCTGAATTTAACAAACACAGAAGAGTTATTTAATAACAGAGCACACTTGAACTAATAATAGAGCATAATTGAACTAATAATAGAGCATATTTGAACTAATTAGCCCTCAACAGTGGCCCTACAAGACAGGAGCAAAGGTATAAGAGAAAGCAAAAGAAACAGCAGATTGTTTACCAGGCTATTAAATTAATGACTTCCAGGTTCCTAATTAAAGGCTCAAGGAGCAGATGTCCCAGAGAAAGTTATCGGGGATTAGTGCTGCTCCTCACACCACTGAGGCTGCCTGTGCCAAGCTGCATTCCCAGCTGATGACACAGCCTGAGCAGCAGGCACAGCTCTGCCTCTTCCATTTGATGCTCATGAGTCATAAAAAATATGGAGAGGGCTATAAATTCTGTTTATGCCTCTCTCTCTTAAGATATGTAAAGCAGCTATGTGAAAGAGCTATGAAAGCTGTCCTCAGCCTTCAAAGCCTTGTTCAAGCAGCACTGTATGATTCCCCTTAATACAATTGTCTGGAAGTCTAAACTTTGGTAATTATTTCAAATGAAAAGGAACAGCAGGAGGCTCAGTTGAAGGGAATATAAACAATTATCACTTGCACGAAGGCTATGCCAGTTATGAAATAAACTTGAATGGGTTTGCTCTTGAAAACACTGAGCACTAAATTAATTCTCTAACACAGCAAGTCTCTCAGCTGGACTCCAGACATCAAACCCTACATGAGAGTCACGCAAGAGGTGCAGCAAAGAGGGGAAATGGGATCCAGCACAGAGATCTTCCCTGTGAGGTGCTGAGGCACTGCAGGTTGCCCAGGGAAGCTGTGGCTGCTCCATCCCTGGGAGTGTTCCAGGCCAGGTTGGATGGGGCTTGGGGCAACCTGGGCTAGTGGAAGGTGTCCCTGCCCAGGGCAGGGGGTGGCATGAGATAGTCTATAAGATGTCATAGTATCATAGGTATCATAGTATGTTAAGGAGTTGGAATGGAGCTTAGGGATCACCCAGCCCCAACCCCTGCCCTGGGCAGGGACACCTCCCACCAGAGCAGGTTGCTCAAGGCTCATCCAACCTGGCTGTGAACACTGCCAGGGTTGGGGCAGCCACAGCCTCCCTGGGCAACCTGGGCCAGTGTCTCACCACCCTCACAGGGAAAACTTCTGCCTAAGATCTAACCCAAATTTCCCTCTTTGAGTTTCTCCCCATTACTCTTTGTCCTGTCCCTGCAGTTCCTAACACAGAGTCTCTCTACAGTTTCCCTGGAGCCCCTTCAGCTCCTGCAGGTTGCTCTGAGGTCTCCACACAACTGTCTCTTCTCCAGCCTGGAGAGCCCCAGCTCTCTCAGCCTGTCTTCACAGAGAGGAGATGCTCCAATCCTCTTAACTTTGTGTCCTCCTCTGGACTTGCTCCAAAAGTTCCATGTCCTTCCTATGCTGGGGACACCAGAACTGTGTGCAGCACTCCAGGTGAGTCTCACAAGAACTTAACAATCTTCAAGCCCCTTCCAACCCAACCATCCTTTGGTTCTATGATGACCTTGTCACAGTGAGGTCTTTCTACGTGGTGCACCAATAGGCTCCTAAATCCTACTGGAGTTCAGACCACACCTCTGGATGAGAAACTGGACCATGACTGACTGTGCCTCTCCTGCCAGTTTTCAAGAGAAAAGCAGTAATTCAAGAACCTAAAGAGAGGATCAAATGAGTAAGGCTCATCCCTGTTTGGCAGCTTTGAACATGTTCTTGAATCTGCAGCATTATTACCGTGACTTCTTAACCAATTTAAACTTATTTCCTAGTCCTGCCAATGACTTTTTTTTTGTTTCATTTCAAAAAAAATCCCTGTTTCAGTAGGTGTTGAATTACAGCCTTACGGTGAAGGCAAAAAAAAATGCAAAAAGGTGAAGAGCATCAGGGTAATATCCAATACATGTGATAAATCTGGAGAACCATAAAGATAACTAACAACTGTCAGAGCTCATGATCCTTTTATAGACAGTGGAAAATTTCACTCCAAGATTCATCTAATCAGTGTCCAGAATGGCATACAAGTAATCAAGATTTGATGTTTGTGTTCTGAGCACAATCCACAACACAATCCTTCAGGAATGAGGCAGGCAGGAACGCAAAAGCTGCTTCTTCAGGAGCCAAAGGAGACGCAGTGCATGCTAAGCAGCGAGAAATGGTAATACTCTGCCACTTCACATGCAGAATCTTTTGAGCTGTGACAAGTGTACACTTAAAAACCAGAAGAAATATGGTCTAAATATATATTTTATAGCTGCCTTTCATCTTTATCTTCACATTTCATTGCTAGAGTTTATATTCAAAGCATAACATAACACCAAGGAAGAAAAAGAAGTGTTGCTACAAGAAAAGGAACTCTGCCTTCTCATCTTTCTTCTGCCCTTTTCTGAAAGCACTTCTTTAAGATTTCAATTTGCAACCCGGATTTATTCCAGCCCAGCCAAAGGAAGGAAAGGGATTCACAGGAGCTCAGAATCTGGCCTTGAAAACCTGAACTTGGCCAAGCAATATGAATGTTCTCTGAATCCTTTGCCCCCTCCCTCAGGGGGAAAACAATTTCTGGTTGATTTGGGTGTAAAAGTCATTGGTGGTAGACTCATAGCTGTTCATCAGAGAACATTCTACAGGTCTTGCCATCCTCTCTGCCCACTGTGGGCATCTTTCTTTGCCTTTACTTGTCTCTGACTCTAACAACAACCTCAGTCTCTGGGAGTGTGGAAAGCCACAGAGCCAGAGGTCTAACTCTCTGCACGATGGGGAAGAGGTTGCTTTTCCAATATGTATTTTTATATGTTGAGGTCAGTGACAGTATTTTAAAAGAGTCAAGTGAGACTCAGAATGATCCAAGTGGATTAAGGTTCTAACCCATTGACAGGTAAATTGTCTGCACTGACTTTCTCATAGTTAATCACGTTTAAGAAGTTACACAGCAAAATTTGCTCATTGTCCTCTACACATCAGTCACATTTAATCTCGAAAATCAAATTCCCTGCACCGTTTGAAAGCTCCCTGGGCTGGCAACTTGCAAACTTAATGCAATCTAAAGCATTTCAGGGCTTTCCAGCTTCTCATGTGGCTCCTCAGGAAGCACACTCAGCTCCAAGTCCTCCAACACCTGCCCAGGTACAGCTGTGTTCAAATTTGACTGTATGAATGGCAATTGTATCCTGACTGGGGCATAAATCTATGTGCAGAGCAGTTTCATCTTTTACTCAGACAGATACAGAGATCCGAATTACAAGAGGAGGTCCATAAGCAGCAAAAAAAATCAAAGCATCACCCAGTAAGGAGGACTGCACATAACTTGCTCGTGTGCTTTTATAAAACTCAAAATTGAATCTTTCAGAGCACTTCTTGATTATATTTGAGCTCTTGCAGGTGCCACCGATGGAATTACAGATCCTGCACAGGCAAAATTAGAGACAAACTCTACACATGAGTGACAGATGACCCAACCTGAGGAATCTGTGTTTACTTGCATAATTGATCCCATCACATACATACAAAATGTTCTCAATTTCCCAGGAACTTCATGCATTTTCAAAACTGGACTAAACCCTGGGTACAAAGCCAACTCCATCAATGAGTGTGGCACTCTGGGACTAGGAATGTCAGCTCAGGGTGATGACACACTGTTTTCCCCCCCCAGCTATTCTGTGTCTGCCCTGGATGGTTTCTGGCAGGCAGTGTTTCCACACAGTTATGACCTTTTAAGCACAGAAACAGAGCCAAAAAACCCCTTAATGCCCATATGAGATGCTTCCTGCCTAGTGCTTGTCTCTCCAAGAGAAGGCTCCAGGCTGTGGCCCTAACACGACGGATATTACCTGACGTACAGCTCCTGTGCTGCAGGATCTGGCACACAGCAACCACTGTGTGTCCCTAGCAGGGTGTGAGGAGAAAAGCTGAAGCCAAACAGATGGTCTTCTCAAAATCTTCCCTAAAGTGTTCTGTGTACTGAAACATCACTTACCCAGCTCTCATCAAACTTGGCTTGATTTGCAAGCCTCAAGCCAAGTTTGAAGCAAAATATTCAGCTGGAAACAGGCAGGGGGAAAGGAGTCTTTTCCCTGCACTTTAATAATATCAAAATGAAACAATTTGGTTCGAACCTTCGAAAAAAAGTGAAGAAAAATAGAACCCAACCCTCTTGGGTTTAACTCAAGCACTGAGCTGGGGGGTGGAAACCAGCACAGGCTGCAAAGTGCTGAGCAAATGAAACAAGAGAAGTGGAAGGACAACTGGAGCAATAATGTATAATGACCTATCAACATGTGCTATAGTGCACAGAAAACTTCAGCAAAGACAGGACTCACATCTGCATGGAACATGGGCAGCTATTGTTTGGAAGCACAGAGCAAGATTGCACAACCCTTCAGGGTCCTAATTCTGCTGTCACACCCCAACAAGCACAGCTACTCGTCAGCAATCCTGACTAGCAACAACTGGATACTCAAAATAGTAGCCACTAATTTTAGCAGCATGTTCACGATTAGCAGCTGAATATTACATCCAGTTGATAAAAGAATTTCACTGGGCACCAGTGAAATATTCCGACTGAAAACGATCTAAATTTTCCTGGATCCAACAAAAGACACCAGGAGAAATGCTCACAAACTCTGACTAGGGGAACAGCATCACATGGTTGCAAAAAACATGCAGATATTGCCATAGTCACTTCTCTTAAAGATCCATATTTTAGGTTTTAAATGTACTTCACTGTATAGGACACTGATAGGACAAAAGGAAAGGGCCTCAAGTTGTGGTAGGGGAGGTTCAGGTTGGATATTAGGAAGAATTTCTCCACTAAAGGAGTGGTTAAGCATTGGAATGTGCTGCCCAGGGAGGTGGTGGAGTCACCATCCCTGGAGGTGTTCAAGAAATGACTGGATGTGGCACTTATTGTTATGGTTTAGTTGACAAGGTGCTGATCAGTCAAAGGCTGGAGTTGATCTTAGAGTTCTTCTCCAGCCTAAATGAGTCTGTGACTCTATACAAAGTGTTTGCATGAGGATATGCATCTTTTTAAACACAAAAGAAGCCACAGAACTCTTGGAATGATACTCCAAGCATGAGATCCTTGGTCATGGATAGATCAGGAGCTTTGACTTGGGATTAGGAGGGTGAGGAAAAAAAAAAAAAATCAGTCTGACCAGTAAATGGTAGGTTCTCTCCAGAAACAAACCACTACATTTATACTTAGGAAATCCCAAATTCTTTAAATATCCTGTAATTATAGATCTGAATTTAAAGGGGATTTTGCCCACCATTAATTTGAACTGTCATTCCTGGGAAGCCCCTAAATCATTAGATGTCCTTGCAGAAGGACATACCTTAACTGTCTGAAAGCAAAAGCAGGTTACACCTAAGTAACTTTTTTTGACTTAAGTTCAGACTGGATGTGGCACTTGGTGCCATGATCTAGTTGCCCTGGTGGTGTTAGGCCATAGGTTGGAGTTAATGAGCTCAGAGGTCTTTTCCAAGCTGATTGAATCTGTGATTTTTGCTCAGTAAATGGAATTTTATTGCTGCTGCTGAGCAGGTCTGTGTGTTGGTGCCATTACAGTGTGACCAGCCCCAGATTTTGTGCTCTGCACAGTGTACAGCACAGACAGACCTTCAACTCATTAGCTTAATAATCATTCCTGACGGATTCCAAATGAGAGATTCCAACAGATATTGCAGGGACTCCTGGGGTAAATAAAAGGACAGTTTTGTCTCTGAGATGGGAGAGCAAGAGCTGCACTAAATGAGGAGTTTCCCAGGGACTAATTGCTAAGCAGGAGTATTTACAGCTAAAGGGCTGCAGAATGGGGCTATCATTGCCAGACAATTATCTCCACACAAATAACTTTCATACTTTGGCATTTTTATAGCCACTCCATTATTTATTTTACTATATATTCTATTGCAATCCCATTCCCCTGGTTACACGAATCTACTTTTTTTTCTTTTAGCTCCATATACAATTAAAATAAAAAAGAAGAACACTTTGAAATGAGTTGGAGAACAATAGATCCTATTTAACCATCAGATACAACTGTATTTAACTTCTGTGCTTTGGATCAATATTTATGTGACAAGCTCTTCATGACTCTTCTCCTCGAGCAGTTTAAAGCTGTTGTTCTTCCCACAGCCTGATGTGCACTTTTGTGTGTTTAATTTATAAGTTTCCATGGAAAAGAAGTATTCAAAGGGGGAAAAAAAAAAAGTGCTGATCCAGCACGTGGATCTTTGTACCAAGCCACAAATCTTTTCTAATGTTCGTCTTAAACTGAAAGTAATTCTGGGAAACAAATTAATGATATAAATCACATTATCATTACTCACAGAAAGATACTCTGGTGTAGCTCTCTCAGACAGCTACAGTGAGTAGCTAAAAGGCCTCTCGATGGAGAATGCCTGTTTCTAATTAAATGATCTAAAAATAGAGTTGCACATACATCTAGGACCAAGCCATCTGTGTTATCTCTCCACGATAAGCCTCTATACACCCACTGTGATATCCCTTTCATCACTGCAGAGACTCAAAACTAGACTGACCCTTCTCTCCTATCTAGGAATGGAGAAAGCAAAAGCAAGCAAAATTTTGATCCAGACAAGATTTTTTGCAAGTCAGAGCCCTTGTTTGGAAACCTCTTTTCACACCTCCTCCTGTCACTCAGTAGTGTGAGTCAAAGCCATGTCCTGCAAGCAGTGGCAGTAGTCAAGTAGGATTTCTCCATGAAACACCTTCCCAATCCAGCAATGAAAGCTGTTTCTCATTGCCTCTCTGGGCTTTCTGCATTGTTTGGGAGTGATGGTTTTTGCTTGGTTTTTTGCCTCTTTTAAACTATTTAAAATTTCACTGGTTTTCTTCCTCATTCTGATAATTAAAATAGCGTAAAAACGGAGTTGGGACAACACTGGACCAGAGTTTAAAGGTTGGGTGAGAGATTCTCATGACATCTTTGGTGATAATAAACAACAAGCTGTCTTCATACTTCAAGCTCCAAGGAGACAGAAGACAGCCCTTTTCTCCTTAAAACAGCTACACATGTTATCTGCCAATGTCTGAGGGGGAAAAACCAAAAGGAGTAAAGCTTATCAGGACATGCCAAGAGAGGAAAACAATCTCTGTTTAAGTCAGAGCCAGTGGCAGATTATCCCCTGGTTAGCAAAGGGAAGGCAGAGTATGAAGGGAGAGCCACCTCTGACTCCCCTCCAGTACCCAGGATGGAATTTGGGAGCCAACAGGTAATTACCTCCAGGTAATGCCTCAGGCTGCAAACAACACAGCTACAGGATTTGCACTGTTCCTGAAAGTTCTTGCTGTCAGACTGGATTTACTCAAACCAACATGTTTATTGTGCTTGCCCTTTCCTCAGCTTTGGAGCTGTTTGGCTGCTGCAGGATATAATCTCCAGCAATGAGATTTGCTTAATTATTTATCTTATATATCAGTATATTGCATTATTATATATTATATTGCTGTTGTGTTGTTATATTTTATTATTACCATCTAGTGTTTATATTTGTCACTAATACTATTTCACTTTCAGCTTCCATTTCTGCCTTGAGAAAGAAGGCAGCACCTTTGCAGGGAAAAAAGGGATTAATCTCAACCAAAGACCTTTTCTAATCCTCATCTTAAACTGAAAGTCATTCTGGGAAACAAATTAATGAAATAAATTCACATTTCTGAAAAGCAACCATTTTAGACATCCAACAACAAAACCATAAAGAATATTCTTATAATCTATATGATGAAGAAAGTGCATTTAATTCCCCCTAAAGCCTGTGAATTGTTATACACCTTAGGATAAATAACAGGCAAAATAAAGACTAACCTGTGAATAAATGCCATTTACTGGTCTCCACTGTTCTCCATTCAAAAGGAAGGGAATTGTTATCTTGTAATCTTTGGGCTGCTCCTTTGGCACCTGCTGTCTCCAGGATTCCCATTTGCTGTCAACATTCTCACCTAAAGACAAGGAAATGCACTTCAGGTTAGTCAGGAAGAACATCTGCCTACATGAACCTTGTTAATTGAGGGTCCTTGGCAGCATATTTGAAGAGGAAACGATTCAGGAAAAGAATTGAAGATGAAAACACTGTGGGGTCAGACTGGCAGTGGCAAAACCTACCCAGAGTTCAAAGAGAGCTAAGGTTCAGGAGGAGAAGTTGGAGGTTGATTAGATGGTGTTCTCATGTGGCAGCAGAAGGCAAAGAAGGCACATGAAGAGATACCAGGAAACAAAGATAAAAACATCAAGGATGCACATTCTCATTAGTGGGGAAAAAAGGTCTGGAAGAGAATAGAAACTCATTGAAAAAACACTCTACTCCTACACAGACAGATGACTTCAATTCACACTATCATGTCAAAAAGCTATTTGCATGTAACATTTATCAAGTGTTTTTCCTCTCCCTGAACACACTAATGGCATTGTGCCTGTCAAAGCAGAGCCCTAAAACCACTGTCAGAGTACAAGAGAT
This sequence comes from Acanthisitta chloris, assembly GCF_000695815.1. NCBI lineage: Eukaryota > Metazoa > Chordata > Aves > Passeriformes > Acanthisittidae > Acanthisitta > Acanthisitta chloris. The sequence continues at coordinate 2,294 of NW_008689103.1, read as the reverse complement.
GGAAAAGGCACTGAGAATAAATCTTAAAGGAAAGACAGGGATGGATCTCAAGTGCCATGGGACAGTCCCAACACTGGAAGGGTTTGCCACACTCTTGACCCACCACCACACTTATCCCTCTGGGGCACTTGGTCACCACGAGGTTGAGACTTGAGTCTTTGCAGGTGCTCTAGAAACATGTCCAACCTCCATCAAGGTGGAGAAAGGGCAGTGTTACCTCTCTTCCTCTTTCCTCCCCATTTTCCTTGAGCGAGGAGGTGCAGGAGAAAGGTGACACCATAGGTCAGGGCTGACCCAGGTATGGGAGTGAGAGCAGAGCTGTAGGGTCAGACCTGCCCACACATCCCAGTGCTTGGTCCTGCCAGGCCAACAGCCTGACTGACCCTCTGTGCTCACCTAACACTCCCTGAAGACCAAGAGTTACATTTTGAGCAGAATGGCCCCAATTTGGTCGGTCTCAGAATCAGCCCAAAAACATCCATACAGTCATTACAGTTAAGCCAAAGTGTGAGGGAGACGAATTTGGTCTTTTCCAACGTGCTTTAAAAATATGATGCTTTGCCTAAAACACAAAGAAACACACCAAGACAAAAAGATGAAGTAGGAAAGAGGAAAATTATTTGTTGTAAAGGTGTTCCTGTACAGAAACAGTCCTCATTCCCCCCTCAGTGCAGCCCAAGCCCAAGACAGGAGTCTGGTAGCACACAGTATCAGTCCTTGGAAGGGATGGTCCAAACCTGGCCCAGGATTGGGCTCACCCACTGAAGGCATTTGAGATACCACCTCATCTGCCAAAGAGGGTCCAGACAGAACCTCAATCCTTTTATTCTCATTATCAGGCATGAAGCTTTCTGCACAAATCTACGAAGCATATCTCAGTGAAATGAGAAAGGTTTGGCTCTAGCCCCAATTTTTTTTCTCCTTGGCTCACTAGAGCAGCCTCAACTACACAAATGAGATGACTCAGACCCTTCTATTATTCTGTAGGATTTGCATTCTGAAAGTTTCATGAGATCTAAACCTTTAAGGAACCCTGTGAGGATCCTTTTCCTCCCCCAGCTGCACTGTCTGCATATCTTCCACATAGTCTGACATCGTGGAGCTGCAGTGAGATATCAGGAACTATCAAAGTCCTTTTGGTACTCCTACACGTGCAAGTTGCCTTCCTTATTCATTCTGCAAAGCATTAACTTCACAGCATTACCCAACAGAAAAGGGAGGGATCTGATTTTTACCCTAAATAGACACCATGGTCTGGAAGTGCAACAGCTATAAAAACATCATGGGGAAAGCGAAGAAAACCTACACAAAGTGTGGTTCAATTTTGCCACTCTTCTTCCATCCCATTGAAGTGATGCTTGTGGTGCATAGCAAAGTAAGGCTCCAATGAGCAAATTTAATCTCCCACACATGCTTATTTATCTGCATACTGAAAATGTGCATTGTGCAGAGGTGTTGATGGCCTGGAGACAGACATCAAGACAGGTTTATGGGCAGCAGTTATATCTTTATTGGAAGAGATAATTTATTGGGGGGAAACAAAGCAGACAAGCTTTAGGGTTTGCAAAGTCCTTCTGAAGCCACAGCATTTCTGAAACACAAGATCAATTTCTGTCTAGTTGCTTTCCTTCAGCCAGATAGTTGGCTGCTTATCTGAATGTTTGGATTTAAATTATTGGGTGTGATAAAAATCACAGCTTCCTGCGGAAGGCAGAGGAAGCTCTGCAGCCCAGGCCTGGGCCTCATTCTGGAGAGCATTTGGGCACGAGCTCCACTTGATGCACTTGCTTAACTCCCAGCTGCCCTCACTGAGTTATGTGCACATTACAGTTTCTTTGGTAAATCAAATAACAATGTTTTGCTGATGTGAGTTCATTATATTTATGGACTACGAACATTTCTGGAAGGCTACAAAGCTAAGGAATCTGTTTCACAGATAAGCAAACCCTAGATCAGGCTTTAAATATCAAAAGAAGATAAAAAGGTAAATCTTTCAGATAGGATTCTGCAGCTAAGCTTCAAAGAACACAGCACAGAAAATAAGGGATCACAGACAATAAAGAGCAATCCACACTTACCCATCTGAGTGGGAAATATCTGAAAGGCAACTGAGCCTGACGAAACAACAGGACACAGAGATGGGTAGAGGAAGAATCTAAATCATGAGGGGAAAAAACGCACAGAAAACATAAGAAGGCCCAAAAGAGAGGGCAGAGGAGTTGAAGTGGCCTGAGCCATGTGTTCTGGGATGGCCCTGCTCAAGTTAGGAGGTTGGACCAGGTAACCCATTGTGG
>NW_008689102.1:0-1958 GCF_000695815.1 Acanthisitta chloris | reverse complement strand
CTGGAGGGGGCGATATTTTTCCTTCCCCTTTTTTTAAAGGGTCCGTGAGTGAGAGGAAAGCATCGAGAGCTGCACCTTTCCCAGCAGCAAGAAAAAACAAAAGTTGCACTGAGACACAGCGAGGCTCCCAGTAGTCAAAATAATAAAACCTCTTCGTATTTATTTATGTTTTCCCGTAGTAATCACCGTGTGTATGCAGGGCGGTTAATCAGATGGTGGAAAAAAGTGCCGCGTGTGTGTGTGTATGTCAGAAGAAGCTGGCTGTTGGTTTGTATAAGAGCCCAGATGCACTCGTGTGGAAATTATAAAGGCAGGGCCAGGCAGGCTGGCGGCCAATCGCCACTGGGCTCGTCACTGCAGCCTCTTTCAGCTCAAACCCGGCTAATTAATCCCTCTCTAGGAGATAGATATGTATACACAGCCACACGCACACACACACGCAGGCACGTATAGAAAGGTAGAAGGTTACTGGCTGAAAAAACCGCCCCGGTCCTCTATACGCTCGGAAATCAAGAGAAATCGCTCTCCTTTGGGGGTAACTTGAAGGGTAATGACGTTTCGAAAGGACTTGGCAAAACTGTGCCGCTCCGCACCGAATCCCTGCGTGCCTCCCCACGGCCGGGACGTGAATGCAGGTGTATTAACGGGAATCCATCAACTAGGGAGCTACAGACCGGGCTCGCTCTGGCAGGAGCGCGGGCGTAAATTCATTAACTCCCACTTGGCGTCACATCACGCTGTCCTTTCCTCCTGATAGTTGTCTGTAACTGCAAGCGAGAAGTTGTTGTGGTTTTTTTTTGCTCTCTCTCGTGAACCGGCCAGTGAACAAGGCAGCGGATTCACGGCAAATTTAGTGTTCTCTGGAATAAAATATTACCCAGAAGTCCACGATTTGTATTGTTTTAAAAGATCTTCTGACGGGCTCTAATCGATTTTGAGGTTTAATGCATTTCGGCATTGTCTCTCTCTTGCTTTTCGTATTTGTACCTTATGAAGGGAGAATCAATTGCTAAACATATCTGTCAGGTCTTTTTCACTTTACCTCCAGAAATGAAGTAGCAGATACGGACGGTAAATCTCATTTGCCAATTCTTAGCGTCGTTTTTATATTCCGTATTGTGCTCCGGTATGTTGTAAAGAGTGGATGTTCAGCTGCTTCTTGAGACGCACTATGAGTATCTATTAATTTCAAACCTGGAGGATTTATCGTGTAGCGATCTCTGCTAGCAAGCTGCGCTTAGTAAATGTGCACACGGGAGGCACGCTAGCGACTGCAAACATGCTGCTTTGCTACTCATCTGACAGTTTGGGGTTTCGCCTGTGTGATGTGTAATTAGCAAATTTCACCTTCGGTACTTTAAGTGTTGGTAATCGGGACCTTTATTTGCAAATAAGCTGGAGTAGTACATTCTTCTGCTTCACAGCTTTTACTGAGCTTCAAGAAAAGCCTAAATTATATATATACACTTAAGAAAAAAAAAAGCAAAGCTTTTAATCGCTTGGAATCTTTAATCTACTGACCCATTACCAATGCCTAAAGTAACAGTCACAGGCGGTCTGTCGCTGAGAAGTCATGCCACAAAGAAGGTTTCATGACATTTATTCAGCGTATGAATGCGACCAACTTTATTGCACATAGCGGAGAATTCGTGCCAGCGCGCTTGGCTCCCTCGGTCGGGCGGTTATACGGGTGTTCCCGTAGCTCCCCAGGAGGAAGCTGACCGGAATCCTTTCCTGCCCCTGAGTAGAGCAGGGCGGGGGTGTCGCTGAAAAGCTGCGGGGGCGGTTGTGGGGTCGTCCCGAAGAAGCTTTCCCCCTTCCAGGCCGAGCCCCCCGGCCGCCGGTGGGGGAGCGACAGTTCTCTGGCTGTTTGGGGCTGAGCGGAGGTAGTTTCCTCCCAGGTTTTCGCACTCCTCCGGTTGGTTTCCCGGCCGGGCGCCGGGCGGGACACGCGTGCC
>NW_008689101.1:0-12814 GCF_000695815.1 Acanthisitta chloris | reverse complement strand
CCTTGGGGGCTCAGGGAACCTCCTTCTTGGTAGGGGTTGGAAAAGCTCCTCCTTGGAGGGCTCAGGGAATCTGCTCCTTGGGAGGCTCAGGGAACTTCCTCCTTGGGGAGTTTGGGAAAGCTCCTCCTTGGGGGGTTTGGGAAAGTTCCTCCTTGGGGGCTCAGGGAACCTCCTCTTTGGGGGGTTTGGGAATCTCCTCCTTGGGGGGATTGGAAAAGCTGTTCCTTAGGGGCTCAGGTTATCTCCTCCTTGGGGGAATTGGGAAAGCTCCTGCTTGGAGGGCTCAGGGAATCTCCTCCTTGGGGGCTCAGGGAACCTTCTCCTTGGGGGGTTTGGGAATCTCCTTCTTGGGGGGATTGGGAAAACACCACCGTGGGGTTCTCAGAGAAGCTCCTCCTTGAGGAGATTGGGAAAGCTCTGCCCTGGGGGTCTCAGGAAAGCACCTTGGGAATAGGCAGGAAAAAAACCCCTTCTAGAAATCCTGGAGATTTCATTTTGCCTGTGTTATTTTCTGCCCTTGCCCTCCCGGTGTGGCCCCAGCCCGTGCCTGCCCGCAGATGGTAATTTGCAGGAGCCCCTCGGGTATCTGCAGGGCTGTTAATTAGCTCTGACCTTCGCTGTGAGCTGTCACAACAAAAGAAGTAACTGGAGAAGTTTGCAGCAGTTTTTCAGCCCGTGAAGGCCACGCACAGTGTTTATGCAATGCATAATACACGTGTCTGTCTGCTTGAGCAGGGATTAAGTGTGACAAGAATGAAACCTGTTTGAAGTGTTGGCAATTCCCTATTAACTCCAAGCCTCCTGTAATCTGCAGCAGCAGGATCCAGAGGGGACACAGTGTGGTATTCCCTCTGTGCTTTGGGTTTCCCCACTGCTGCCTCAGCAGGATAAAACCCATGAAGTGACTTCAGTGGCTCGTCATGTTCTCAGAATCATGTTGACTGAATCCATTTTTTCCCTTTCAAAAGCTGATCCTGGGATCAACATACCTTACTGCCTATTAATAAGCTGTTGCCACAGTCCCTGTACCAGGTAACTTTCTTTATATTTCATCAAAAATGCCCTCAGAAATTCTTTCCTGTGTCTTTGGCTCTCTCAGGGATAGTTGCTTTATGAAAAAAATAACTTGAAATGTTGATATATATGTAAAAATATGTTGTAAAATGGTTCTATGACCTTGTGGTGGGTTGATCTGGGCTGGACACTAAGTGGTCACCAAAGCTGCTCCATCACTTCCTTCCTCAACTGGACGAGGGAGGGAAAATATGAGGAGAGACTCATGGGTTGAGATAAGGGCAGGGAGAGATCAGTCACCAATTGCCATCACAGGCTCAATTCAGAGAAATTGGTAATAAATTAAACCAATTAAATCAGAGAAGGGTAATGAGAAATAAAGCCAACTCTTCGTGTCCCTTATCCCAAAGGCACTACCACTGTCACTGATGGGCTCAGCCTTAGCCAGTGGCATCAGGGAAGCTCTGCCTTGGGGGTATTGGGAAAGCTCTGCCTTGAGCACCCAGGGAAGCTCCACTTTGGGAATATGCAGGAAAAATACCTTTGAAAAACACTAGAGTATCTAGTTGATATATATATCTTGGAGCTGTCTGGCATTCTCTGTTGGCCATGGGCAAAGCATCCAGCAGCTCCTCCCAGAAGTACCCCTGTAGCCCCCCCAGACCAAAACCTGCCTATGCAAACCCAACACAAACCTGAGAGAGGGGAAAAAACCTGCTAAGGAGCATTTTTGGAAGCATTTCAGCTGGCTCTGCAAAGCCTTCTGCAAACCTGGCACTCAACAGATACGTTTAAAGGTGTTCTCTTCATTATTTACAGCTGAAGAAATATTTCTGGGATTGCAGTGTATCCATGGAGATAGTTATGAAATATGGACCAGTTTAAACTGGAGGAGCTTTTAGGTGTGATGCCTCTAATTCCATAACTTCCGTGAGTGGACTCTGCCTTGACATTTACTGAGGCTTTGGCTTTGACGCTGACGTGGTTCACTTCCGAATACTTGGCATACTGTGCTCTCAGATTTCCACCTCCCTCCTGGCCATCCTGACCCCACACAGACCACACAGCTCTCTGCACTGAGCCTTCACTCCTGTGAAACACTCAGTTTAGGCAGCAGCAAATTCAAATTCAGGTGGAAGCTTCCCTGGTTTGGGGTGCTCACAGGGCTTGACTTGTTAAAGCCTTTTTTAGCTCAACCAAGTGCTTTTCCTTCTGTGGCTGTAGAGCCCTCAGATTTTGGATTTCTTTCCAGCTGCTAAAGAATTTCTCAGTTTTTCTTTCACAGTTCAGCTTAGGTACTGTTCTGACAGGTAAAGGCAGTTTTATGCTGTGATAGCAGTAAGATAATGCGGAATAACATACCTGACTTTATCAGGCAGCAGCATCTTTATTTCCACTAGTCATTTAACCTTCTCTTTCTGTTCCCCTCAGCCATGGCAGCTTCCAGCAGCAGCAGCAGCGAGGAGGAGCGCAGCCTTCGGGAATGTGAGCTTTACATCCAGAAACACAACATCCAGCAGCTTCTGAAGGATTGCATTGTACAGTTATGCACAGTGAGACCTGAGAGGCCCATGGGATTCATCAGAGAATACTTCGAAAGATTGGAGAAGGTAAAAACACAGACTGGGAGGGAAGGAAGCAGAACAACCTGAATTTTGATCTGTCTTTGTGATTTTGGGGGTTGAGCTGCAGATTTGAGCTGTGTTTGTGTTGGTTGTTGAAATTGGAAGTTGTGGGTTTGGAAAACAAATCCTGTTTTCCATTGGTTTATGCACCTCTGTCATACCAAAGCATGTAGGGCACAACATAAGCTGCCAAGGAGACTTATCCAGCTGGGGATGTAGATGTAATCCCAATCCAGTGTTTACCCCTAGCAGCTGATAGGCAGCATACAGGATTGTGTCTGTAGCTGGATGATCACTGTGGAGTTTGACCTTAGTTGGACAGTGGTGATGCCATTTGGTTTCTTGAATTGAGACAACTGGTATTCAGTAATTGGATGGCAGAGCCAGTGTTGTTCTCCAGGCCTGGTTAAGTCAAATGGAAGTATTTGCATTCCAGACCTCTAGGAGAACAAGTCTGTTTCTGCCTTCTCTTGGGAGTTTGGAGTTGTGCTTTGTTGTTCCTCTCGCATTTGTCCTCCAGGTGTCTTTGTTGTTGTTGTTCTGGGATCTTGGGAAAGGAACCATTAGTAGTTGAAACTGATTTCACATTCATTTGCACTGTTCGTTGGGTGTATTGCTATCTAATCAGGTAGAGGAAGAAGCTGCTGTGGGAATGGGAAGTTTAATGGCTTTGGCAGAGGAAAGGTTGGATACAACATCCCTACTCAGAACATGGAATTAGTAGATGATGCAGCAGTGACCTTGTTCAGTAGTGGTTTATTTGCAGGTGCTGCTTTCAGTGCTTGTATGTGGGAGTTAGATATTTCTTTGGGGTTTTTTTTGTTATTTTTTTTTTATTCTAGCAGGTTACTCACTGCTGATGTATAGAAGAAAGGAATTAACACTAGAGATCATAAATATGTACAGTGGAAATTGTATTTTAATGGAAGTGTTCGAGGTGAACACTAGAAAATGAGCAAAGGCTGCAAACGAACCTCCTGTAACTCACAACGTGTTTGAGCAACATTTTGCTTAGTAAATGAACCAGAGCTCTGTAATATGTCTGATTTTTCTTTTTGGGGTGTGTCTAGCTGAGTCCTTTCACAGAGAGTATCAGCAGCAGTGAGGTGGTTAAAAAAATGCATTGTCCCTGCCTGTTAACATCTCTCCTTCTTGGCTTCTCAAGTTTCTCACTGCTGATAGGATGATAATTTTTAACACATCATCACAGGTATTGATCTGCAACATTTAGCAAAGTAAACTGCATTGCTGTGCTCAGAATAAATGGTAAACCAATCCATATGTGGGGATATAAAATGGGATTATTTGGATGCTTTTGTGTGGTGGAATTATGACCAACATGGAGTATTTAAGATTAAAGGAAATTTGATTTAGGTTTTAGCAAGGCAACAAATCCAGCTCCAAATTTAATGACATTTATTCTGGAATGGGATAATTCTTGATGATTTTATTCTGGTGCAAATTGGCTCTCTGTGTTCTCCATCAACCTATGAGGAAGCTGTAAATAAAACTGGTTAGATGATGATTTTTTCCCTTAAACTGCTCTTAGAGTTTTGATCAGGGTATTTTCTCATGGGCTGTCCATACCCACTAGTGCAGCTGTGGCTGCAAGTGGGACTGTAGCATTTTGCTTTTTGAGTGTAAAGACTGCTGCAGATTCTCTGGGTGATTTCCTCCCTCAGCCCAACTCCTTGGTCTGAGTTTAACCAGGTGATGCTGTACCTTCCCAGCTATCAGGTAACAGAACAGTGAACACCCTGTGCTGGTTAGCAAACTCCAACATCCCTGGCTGGAAAGCACAAATGCTCAGGGCTATTCTTAACCAACTCCAACCCAGTCCTTAGCTCTGGTAGAGCAAAAATGTTTGAAATTGAATCTACTTCACCTTCTCCAAGTCATGTCTGTTCCATCTTCAATAAAGCAGAGCAACTTCTCAATGTGCTTTGTGTGTTCAGCTGTGTGACTGTATCTCAGCCTGAGTTTCATCCAGTCTGGGTGTTTTAAGGTGGAATTTTGAGGGAACACCATTTAAAAGTGAAGTTGAGGTTGCTATTTTCTCTCTTGTTCTCCTGACAAGTCATCTCTTCCACTGCACACAAACAGAGCTGATTCACTGGCATGTTATTAAAATACATTGAAGACATTTAAACATGCTTTGGAATTTCTGTTCAGAAACATTCAAATTGCTGCCTCCAAGGTTGGTACAGCTACTGTAGGAATTCAAATATCCTCCTCTGGGTGAGGAAAGCTGTTAGATGAATCTAATTACCACCCATTGATTGTAGAAATGGTTTTATTTTATCTGTTTGGGGGGTATTGAGGCCTCTGTTGTGTTTTGCTGTGCAGACAGGTCTGGTAGCACCAATACATGCTAATATCTCTCCAGTGCTGGGCTGGGCTGTGTGATGTAGTTTGAGCTATGGGAATGGGATGTGGAGATCATTACTGCAGCCTGCCAGGTGGATCCTGGATATTGGATGTGGCTGTCCTCTGGAATCAGTGCCTCTTTGAAATACTGGGTGTGATCCATTTTGTGGATGTCAGACATAGATAGAAAGCTGGAATTAGGAATTGTGACTGACATGGAGTCACTGTAGCTGTTCTACCTCCTGCCCTGCCTCCACAGGGCATAGCTGAGTATTTTTCCCCATTTTCCTGGGAGTTTCCTTTGCAAAACAAGGTGGTTTTGAAGGATACACTGTGCAGTTGTGGATTTATGGCAGAGCTTTTTCCAAAATGCTTTTTTAGCCACTGAATGTTTTGGGGGTTTTAAATATGTGGAGAGTTGTTATAGATGAAATACTAATTAACCAGAAGTTGAGGCTGTGCCTGGTGTAATGACAATTAGCAGGTTATACAGTGTACAAACTAATTCTGAAATTGTGAAGGCCTTCAGTACCTGATAGGCTTAAATATGTGTATGTGGAGTGTTATTACTTTACTATTTCTTCTAGTAATTTACATGGGCTTAATAGATATTGTCAGGAAAAAATGAAGTTTACAGTTAATGATCACTGACACTGAAAACTTTGAACTGCATCAGCTCCAAGACATGAGCAACACTTCAGTGTAATAAATAGACTAACCTCATTACTGAATGTTTCTCAAACTGTGCTAATGGTTATCCTGGTCAGCCCAGAGCAAACGGAGTCCATTGTGTGATCTGAGGAGCTTCTAGGCCTGAACAAACATTGCTCTCATGAACATTGGCTAAATGCAAAGGTAACTGAGGATAACAACTTCCACCCTTTCCTCAGATCCTACTGTCATTGTTCTCTGCTCTGCTGGTGTAATGAATGTGGTTTAGTATCAGGAATGAAAAAAGGTGAATGAATGCTCCTGCTGTAGTGATGAAATAGTGGCACAGGTTTGTCTTGCAGTGTGTGATGTGAATATCAGGAGATTTATGGGTTTCCTGTCCAGGTGGTGTTTGGCCAACGGTTGAACTTGATCATCTTGGATTTCTTTTCCAACCTTAATGATTCTGTGATTCTATGATTTGTCTCATTCAGGGAGAATCTGGAGCGTGGACACAGACTGTCTAGGATAGCAGGATTATTTCAGGTTAATACATTTTCTTATCCAGCTGGAACTTGTTTCTGTGTCCATGTCCTACCTTAACAATCTGCTTTTTAGTGTGTTCATGTTAAATCTCAGGTCAGGCAGAAGTTACCAGCTGTGTTTTCTCTGTTAGTGCAGTTTCCTTGTCCTTGAGAGGGACATTGCCCTGGGGAGTCTCTCCAACAGTGTTTTCATACACTAAATGTAGCTGAAGTGCCTCTATCTAAAAATGCTCCTCACTAAATGCTGCTGAAGTGCCTCAATCTCTGATCACAATGTTTAATATTTCATGTGATACTGAAAAAAATACAGCAGCTGTGTTCACTCCTTCAAAAATGTCATTATTTATGGGTTAAGTGTTTTGTATGTGCACAAACATGTTTGTGGTTGGTGTTGCCCATTCTGGAGAAGCAGTTTAAACCCAATACTTACTCCTGCTTGAGCTATTTTTACTTCATCCCAGTTGAGACTCGTTCCTCTAAAATCAGAAGCTAGAAACAAGTTTTAAAATACATTTTGCTCCCATCATTGTGCAATGTGGCACCTTTTTATCAATGGGCAAACAGCAGGAAGTGAAATGTAAGTAGATAGAGCAGTGCTTGTTCCTTGGCTCTGGGAGAGGTGTCATGTAAACTCTGGGAATGGTTATCTGATGGCTCTTCCCTCCAAGTGGTGTTGTTATCCATAGCCTTGTGCACCTCCGGAGTGGAGTGAGGCAGCTCTGCCCAGCTGGGCTGGGGGCAGCTTGGCTGCACCTCCGGAGTGGAGTGAGGCAGCTTGGGGCTGGGGGCAGCTTGGTCAAGGACACTGGGACAAACCCAACTTGTACAGTGCTGGAGCTCCTGGAGAACAGGTGACTCCTTGTTCTCTTACAGAATGTCCCAAACCCTGTTCCTGGTGCTGGGAAGTCATGTATGAACTGGGCTGTTGCGATGCAAATGTTCAGACTCTGGGGTTTCTAGTTTGGTTTTAATCTGATTTTAGTTGATTAAGATGAATCTTCTGAAGAATCAAATTTCTGTGTGTTAAAGTTAGACTTCGTGGTATTGATAGAACCTTGTTCTTCTGTAGGATCACTGCAGCACAAGAGGTGACTGAGGGAAATAAGGAAAAGGTGTAATGTTGTGCAAAGCTGATCAGTCTGTGGTTAGCAGAAAAAAGCCTTTGGCCTCTAGCATCCTTCCTGCAGCTCCTTTGTCCGTGGTGGTCATGTTTCTTTCTCCTAAAAATTAGTGTTGGTTAATGAGGATCAAGTTGGTCCATGCCTTGACCTGTTTCAAAAACTTCTCATGTAACACGAATTTCTGAGGAATTGCTCTTCTGCCTTTCAAATCCCAAAAGGCTTTCACACCTCACAGCTGAGGGGAGGAACTGAGGCCTTGGGAGCTGGGGAAGTGTCTTGAGCATTTGGAGAATGTCTACATCACCTGGGGAATACACTAGCAGAAAGTAGAATCAACTTGTTTATTAAACTATTAGTGTGACTTAGTAAAATAAACACCATTGTGATGTGAGTGTTATGAATGAAAGGCATATCTGCCATCTGGGCTGAAAGGCCTTTGATCTTGGATGCTGCAGCCTCCTGTTTGCCTTCATGTGGGAATAACAGTACACCGGAAGCTCCCTTGCCTTGGCAGACTAAACTGGAACATGATATATAACCTCTGGTTTTGCTTTGCTGGATTAAGTGACACAAACATGTCTTCCTTCCTGTTTAGGAGGAAACAAAGCAGTTGTTGAATCAGCTGAAGTCTGGGTCACGCTCGGACTCGAGGGAGGATGAGATCTCTCCTCCTCCTCCTCTGAACCCTGTGGTGAAGTACAGGTCGAGACGTGGGGCCATCAGCGCAGAAGTCTACACAGAAGAGGATGCTGCATCTTATGTTAGAAAGGTGCTCTGATTTTTGGACATTGCTAAAAATGACATCTCCTGTCCCAAGAGTTTATCTATCCCCACCTTTTATCCGGTGTGTTATACACCACCAAGCTCCTGGAGCCTGTTAGGTCCTGACAGCTGTGAAAAGCAAACCTGTGTGTGGCTGTTGAACTGGAGGATGAAATAAACTATTACACCATTTAGGCATTACTTGGACTTTGAAGGCATTTATATTTAGATGCACATATATAATATATAAACAAAATGTTACTCAACAGCTGCCACAACATTTCACAGCAAACTACCAGGATCTGAAGGGCCTCCAAGGAAGGAGGGACTCTACTCTGTTAGGAACTGTAGTGATAGGACAAGGGGCAATGAGTACAAATTGAAAGAGGGAAATTTAGGTTAGGTAGTAGGAAGAAGTTCTCCCTGTGAGGGTGGTGAGACACTTGCACAGGTTGCCCAGAGAGGCTGTGGCTGCCCCAACCCTGGCAGTGTTCATTCCAGGTTGGATGAGCCTTGAGCAACTTATTCTGGTGGTTGGTATCCCTGCCCAGGGCAGGGGTTGGGGCTGGATGATCTCTAAGCTCCATTCCAACCCCTCAACATGCTATGATACTATGAACATCACCTTTAGCCTAGTGGCAGAGCAGATTTGCTGCTCTCCACAGAAAAGGTTGAACAGATACTTGTCCTCTTGCCAAAAAACTTATAAACTGAGCATGGAATGATGCTTCAGCAGTTGCATAAAATAATACAAGCTTGTATTTCCCTTCTGCTCAAACTGGCTGTAGACATGGACTATATTTGGGGTTGGATCTCTATCACTTGAAAGAAACTGGCAAAACTCAGCCAGTGTTTTGTAGCAGTTCGAATCATTTATTTACCCTGGGAAATGCAGAAATTTGTCATGAAAAAATGAATCAGCTGCTTTTTCTGATTATATCTTAGGTTATTCCAAAAGATTATAAGACTATGGCTGCTTTGGCAAAAGCTATTGAGAAGAATGTGCTGTTCACCCACCTCGACGATAACGAGAGAAGGTAAGAGGAAATCTTGGTAGGCTTAAAGCTTCTGGAAGTGCAGATTTCAGGAGAGCTAAATGTGGCCCAGTGTGCAGAGCAGCACAGTGGTCACTGTAAGCATACAGAGGCTGCAGGAGAAGTGCTGGTGGGTTGGGGGTACAGCTGTGTGATGTCTGTATGGCTTTTGTCTAATTTGGTGTCCTCTTCTTCAGTGACATCTTTGATGCCATGTTCCCTGTCACCTACATTGCAGGAGAGACTGTCATACAGCAAGGCAAGTGACAGTGTTTGCACTGATGAGTAATTTGAAGGTGATGAGCACACTCTGGCCTGGTGCTCTTGTTGGTTTTGGGGGTTTCTTTGGAATATCACAGCACTGTCTGGCTGCAGTGACTGTGTGTGTTACCTGAAGCACAGCTCACACTGAAGAGAGGAACAGTTGTAGGGAGGTACGGTTTTGCATATATTATCTGTTGGGAATATTGTCATTTGATGACTCTGCAGAAAATGTTGTATCAGTTTATGGATGTGCAGTGCCTTTCCAGTAATCCTGGAATTGCTTCTGATCTCCTGGGCACCAGTAGATGTCCTTTCCACAGGGTTGGGAGGAGTGTGAGGTCAGCAAAACATGACATTTCACCCTGCAAGCTGTGCAAAACTTTGTCAGCCTTAGAGGCCAAACATCAGAGTTGGCAGAGATGTCAAGAGTTCTGTGAAATGTGAATGTTTGCAGAGATTTACCCTTTTTAGTATATATTCAATTTCTTTTTCTTCTTTAGGTGATGAAGGTGATAACTTCTATGTTGTTGATCAAGGAGAAATGGATGTAAGCAGTAGTTTATTTACAATATGCTCATTCCTAGCAGAAGAATACTCTGATATTTGTAGGCCTCTTTTACAGACTCTGGCTTGAGCGGCTTTTCTCATGTTAAGTTCTTACTTGTAGAAGCTTCTTTTGCTTTGGCACCTCTTTGCTCCTTACCAGCTCAGTTTGGCTGCACAGACTGAGTTGGGTTGAGTAGGAAAATGAAGGATTTGGCCACCACCACCATACTAATGCTTTACAAGTGCAAGGTGGAGTCTAGCTGGGGTGTGGGACAGGCCTTAAGAGCAACCAGGCTTGCTATTTTCCAGTCCAGCTAATTCATAGCTCTGTGACAGACCTTGTGAGATGTTATTTCCTATCAGGAGTTTACATGTGCAGAGTCTGTGCATGTGATGGAGAGCAGAGCCCCTTGGTCAATGAAAGGAAAAACTGCTGGGCTTGGAAGTGCTGACAAAACCCTGAAAATGTCAAATCTGTGCAGATGTGAGAATTTCCCTGTGCTCTAAGGGCAACAGAGCAGAACCTGAGGTGTCTCTGAGCACCACCATGTGTTGCCTTTCAGGTCTACGTGAACAGCGAGTGGGCAACCAGCGTTGGGGAGGGAGGAAGCTTTGGAGAACTCGCCCTCATCTATGGAACTCCTCGTGCTGCAACAGTCAAAGCCAAGACAAATGTGAAGTTGTGGGGCATTGACAGAGACAGCTACAGAAGGATCCTGATGGCAAGTATTGTCCCATCCTAAAAATGTGTGTGGTTTATGCTGTTGGCTCCAGTCGTTGTGTGTGTAACCTGGAATGATGCTTTTGGGTTTATTCAACTTACACTGCTCATCTGACCTTCCCTCTGTGCCTGTCCTTTGCTGGAGTTATTTATTCCAAATCCTGCTGTCTCTTTTGTAATCAGAAAGCTGATTATTCAACAGGCATCTCTCAGGCAAAGGGGAATCTTGCATTAGTGAGCAGAACAATACCAGTGCAGCATTAAACTGGACTGAGAGTGTAATAAGGCTGCAATAAATGCTGAGTACTTCAGGAACGTTGCTCAGCTGAAATATCTCCATTTAATCTTGTGGGTTTGGGGTCTGTGAGACAGGATGCAGCAAGTCTGGTTACATTTATTTTTGTCTTGAGTTTTATTTGAAGTCTCGTGTAAAACGTGAAGAAGAAAGAAAACTGATTTCTGTGCTTTTTTTTTTTCTTTAGGGAAATACTTTGAGAAAGAGAAATATGTATGAGAAATTCCTTAGTAAAGTCTCTATATTGGGTAAGTGAGAAGATTTTTGTTCTGAAGTGGAATAGATTGCCATGTTGTAATGAAGCTGTTACCCAACATTATGCTGATTACAGGTTGTGGTAGTTGAGCACAACAGGCTGCAGAGCCTGTGCTGCCTTTCTACATCCCTCCCAAACAGCTCTTAATTCAGGGCTCGAGAGCTGATGCACAAAATGTAGCCAGAAACATATTGACCTCTGTATAAACAGAGAGCAAAAAGTGTAATTTGTGCCTTGAGGAGACTCTGTGTTAATGAACTGTTCACTCTGTAGAATCTCTGGACAAGTGGGAACGTCTCACTGTGGCTGATGCATTGGAACCAGTACAGTTTGAGGATGGGCAAAAGATTGTAGTCCAGGGAGAGCCAGGAGATGAGTTCTTCATTATCTTGGAGGTAAGTAAGGTCAAAATTAAAGCTCAGAACTTACCTTTTCTTTATTATTCTGTCCCTAAACTACCACTTAGAGAAAAGCAAAACAAGAATATACTTACAGAGGATTCCTAAAGAAATATTGTGCTGGTTGTGCAGTAGCTTCTATTTAGTTCTGCTGCTGATAATTCCAGGAAAAAACAAACTCTAGCTCAAACAGTTCATCTTTTTCAGGGTAGAGACCTGTTCTAGCTAGCTGGGAATGTCTTGCTAGTGCTGTCATTGTCTTCTCTCTGAGACTTTTGGGGGTTTTGATAGTCATGCTGTAATATTCTTGCTGTTATGAAGAAAACCAGGAAGCAGCCAGTGCTGTGGATATGTAAACATTCCAGATGTTTTGTGCTTAGGAGGGAGGAGCAGCTGTGTTTACAGAGCAGTCAAGTGAACTGTGCAAGGACTGTCAAGTGGTTCTTAGACTCGAGGCATCATAACATTTCTGCAAAGCAGCTGATTCCGTGTGGAATTCAGTGCTTGGAGTGGTGCTGGAAATTCAATAGCTGAGTTGCTGTGATTTATCCCAGGGCACAGCTGCAGTGCTCCAGCGTCGGTCGGAGAACGAGGAGTTTGTGGAAGTTGGCAGACTGGGACCTTCTGATTACTTTGGTGAGTTACCCAGTGACAGCTGTGATGACACACAGCACTGTCTCCATTCCACCTGTGCTGTGTGGAGTACTGCTGGGCAGGAAAGTGAGATGGATTTGGTTAATTACTGCTTTGGGCTCTGGTGGTTTCACTCAGTGTCAGGTGAGTATCAGAGTCACTTAGCTTTCAGGTGTGCAAACATTTCACAGAAAGTGATTGTCCAGAGTGCTCTAATTTAGCACAGACCTGGTGGTGGTTTGGTTGGACCTCTTAGAAACTGCATTATGTGGCTCAGGGCTGTGTCCACTTGAGGCTCTTGTGTCTCCAGGGTTGGAGATCCCACAGCCTCTCTGGGCAGTTTCTTTGGCTGTTTAACCAGCCTGGTTGTGAGGAACTTTTATTATTCATGCCTGGCAGGAATTTCCTGTTCTGCAGCTTGTTGCTTTCTGTCTGCCTTTCACTGTGCAGAGAGCAGTCTGGGTTTGGCTTTGGAGTCACTCATTACCTAGCTGAAGACAGTAATAAGATAATGAGATTCCCTCCTGAGCCTTCTCTTCTGCAGCTCAGAAAGCAACATGGTCAGAACCTACTGGTTAATGG
>NW_008689100.1:0-346 GCF_000695815.1 Acanthisitta chloris | reverse complement strand
CCCTCAGAGGTGTTTTTGGGGTGTCTGAGATATTTTGGTGTGCTCTGAGCTGTTTTTGGGCTGTTTTTTGGGGTGATTTGATGCCCTTTGGGTTTCAGGGACACTTTTGGGGGGTTTGTGTATTTTTGGGGTGTCTGGGAGGTGTTTTTCGGGTGTCTGGGAGATGTTTTGGGGTGCTCTGAGCCATCTTGGTGTGCTCTGAGCTGGTTTTGTGCTGTTTTTTGGGGTGATTTGATGCCCTTTGTGGTCCAGGGACACTTTTGGGGGGTTTGGGTGTTTTTGGGGTGCCTGGGAGATGTTTTTGGGGTGCTCTGTGATTTTTTGGGGTGCTCTGAGCCATCTTGGT
>NW_008689099.1:0-474 GCF_000695815.1 Acanthisitta chloris | reverse complement strand
CCCAGTCCACTGGGACACCCCAAAAACTCTGCGACCCCCCCCAAAATCACTGGGACACCCCAAACACACTGTGACATTGAGACAATCTCCTCCAGTCTACTGGGACACCCCAAAAACTCTGCGACCCCCCCCAAAATCACTGGGACACCCCAAACACACTGTGACATTGAGACAATCTCCTCCAGTCTACTGGGACACCCCAAAAACTCTGCGACCCCCCCCAAAATCACTGGGACACCCCAAACACACTGTGACATTGAGACAATCTCCTCCAGTCTACTGGGACACCCCAAAAACTCTGCGACCCCCCCCAAAATCACTGGGACACCCCAAACACACTGGGAACCCCCAAAAAGGGGGGACACACACCCAGTGACCCCCCAGGGGGATGGGAGCACCCACTGCACTGGGGGGGGGTGTCCAGATGTTGGGGGTCTCCATGCTGGGAGGGTCTCCATGCTGGGGGTTCCCCAT
>NW_008689098.1:0-519 GCF_000695815.1 Acanthisitta chloris | reverse complement strand
CCCCCAAACACCCCCTGGGACCCCCAACTCTCATTGGAACCCCCAACCCCAATGACCTCTGAGACCCCCAAAGCTCCCAGGAACCCTCAACCCTTCCCCAGGACCACCAATCCCCCCCAGGACCCTCCAACCTGTCCCTCAGGGCTGGACCTGGTGGTGGCAGCTCACACCACAACGGGACCCCCAAAGCTCCCTGGAACCCCCAACCTCAGTGACCTCCCCCAGAACCCCCCGGGAGGCAATGGGATGGATGTGGGATGGAGGGACACCATGGGATGGACGTGGGATGGAGGGACATCATGGGATGGACACGGGATGGAGGGACACCATGGGATGGATGTGGGATGGAGGGACATCATGGGATGGACACGGGAGGGAGGGACATCATGGGATGGATGTGGGATGGAGGGACACCATGGGATGGATGTGGGATGGAGGGACATCATGGGATGGACACGGGATGGAGGGACATCACGGGATGGATGTGGGATAGAGGGACACCACGGGATGGACACGGGA
>NW_008689097.1:89009-98570 GCF_000695815.1 Acanthisitta chloris | reverse complement strand
AATAATAATAAAATAATAATAATAATATACTGAAGCAAATCAAACATATATAACAGTGGGTGCATAATTTCCATAGGTTACGTTGCTATGTAACTCTTCTCTGTATACGCGCTCAGTCCATGACGGCCAGAAAAAAAACCCCTAGGATTTAGAAGACCATTTCTAATGCTGAAAAGTGGAAACAAGCGTGAGGTGGAAATTGATTGTGTTTCTGCTTTTGGCTTGAACCACTTTGAACACCTTCGACTACCACGTTGTTCAGGCCTGGAACAGGCTTAATGCTCCACCGTGTGGCAAACGCAAGAACATCTACTGAGAAAAAAACAATAAATCAACGTCTCCTCTGCATCTCCTCCGACTATTTCATACGAAATTCACATCATTTTTCTTCCAGTTATTGGCTGTGGTATCCAAGGGCCTCCCCCCCCACTGCCCCCATTTCCAGCTCAGAGAACAAACACAGCGACTATCACAGATATACAAGAACAAGCTCACGCACACCAATACAAAAGGTAACATTAATGCTTAAATGAAAAAGGGTCCTCTCCAAATAAATCATTAAAATATTAAAAAAATCATTTTTGAAAAAATCTATAATACCAAAAGATCTAATAAAGTAGTAAGGCACTCAAATCAGTATATACTGTAGTCTCTTGCATTATTATACTGAAAGGCATATGGCACCACATCCAGTCTGCCATACTCTCCCCATAGCTGTAGGTTGCTCTTTCAAAACAAGACTCCAGAAACCTTGCTCTGCTGGCTTCAGTTTGCCTGCTGGGATGGGTCCAACCTCCAAGCAAGTCATTCCACCCCCAAGAGCTGAGGTGCACTGTCTGCAGAGGCAAGGATGTGACTGATGGGAGATGGGGTGTTGTGCATCTCCAGCAAGTCTTGGATGAAACCTGAGGGTCTCTCGTGCTCGGAGCTACCCCGAGGTTCCTGGTCTTTTGTGGTCTGTTTCTGCACGCTCTTGGTGGGCTCCACGAGGCAGGTGCTGCTCCTCTCTTCTCCGCAGGGGGAGTCCATGACCGTGTCGGCCAGGGACTCGTTTCGGCTTCCCATGAGGGGTGTCTGGCTGCCGACGCCCCCCGCGGAGTCGCACTCGTTTTCTGAGATGGGGTTGGCGCCGCTGTGGCTAGACTCATTTTCACTGTCTTCTTCACACCTCGACTGGGTCTCCTCCTTGTCGCTCTCCTTCCCATGGTTTCGGGCATTTTTGACTTTCTGGTGTATGCGCTGGTGACGCACCAGGCTGTGCTTCAGAGTGAAGGTCCGTTCACAGGTTTGACACTTGTAAGGTCTCTCACCTACAAGAGAATTAAAGCACAGTCAGTCACAAGGTCACAAACGTACCTCCCTCTTGTTTCAAGCACTGCAAAACACTCTGCACTTTGGAAATTCAGGGCCTACATCAGACATAGGTGTTGCATTTATGTAGATTTTTTCCTTCTGTACTAGCAAACTATCTGATGGCATGCAACCAGGAATACAGGTATTTACAAAGCTGTTGGTGTTCCTCAGCCCACTGAATGCTTTAGGACAGGAGCGACGTATGAAACCTCTGAAAAACCTCTTTCACACCCATTCCAGAAATGCTACTTGCAGGGCAAAATTCTTCCTCTTATTTTGCAATCTTAAGCTGCAGAACATCTGCAGGCATCCTCTGCCACAATCAGCAGGTAGTTTGCTCTGGTCTCAGAGCTGCTTCTTGCACCCAAGACACTTGACTACTTTCCTAAGCAGGAGCTCACCAGAAAACAAAGCAACCACAACCCCACAGACAAAATCCCCCCCAAAGTCCCAACCAAGCACAGTGTCCCAAGGTGCTGTCTGCTCTGACGAACTGAAGGTCCCACTTGGACCCATCTGCCCTTTCCAACTGCACCTCTTAAAGATTTTCAGTGCTGCAATTCCATCAAGACACCATATTGTGCAAAAGACCATCAGAACCAGACACCTGCAGCTCATTGCTCACTGGTAATAATCCTTGGGATCACAAAAAGGAAACCCATTACAAACTTGTGGTGACTGGCTGAAATGTGCAAGTAGGTCCTGCTGTCCTTGGGAAACTTCATGTTCCTTAGACATGCTTCTCTCCAGTGCCCTGCTCAGGCAACTGCTATCAAGGCAAATGCTCTCCAGGAGCATTTTTGGCCAACAGCCTTTGCCCACCTGGCACCTGACTGTGGCCGATGCAACCTGCACTGGGAGAATGAAAAATTTCCAGCACAACTGCCATGCAGTAGGCAGGCAGATGTTCCTAGCACACTCTGGCATGTTCCAAATGTTCCTCTTCTGACTGAGCAAACTCCCAAACCTTATAGTTACCTTTCAAAAACCACCCACATTAAAACTGAAGTATAAGCAATGTGCAACCTGACGGTATTTTGTTGGTGTAGCCCAACAAGTAGGAAGGAGAGAAGGAGGAGAGTCAACTCACAGTATGGGCACAAAACAAACCCTCAGCTGAAGAAGCATTGATCTGACAGTGGGGGTAGGTGGTATTTACATTTATAAATTTGAAGAAAGCACTGTCCCAAGTTCCTACTCTACACCTATTCTATGTTAAAACAGCCTTCAGTGTCAAATAAGAAAGAGAAACAGGAAAAAAACCCACACCGAGGAGGCTCAGCATACAATGGAAACAGTCAAAACAATCTCCATGGGTACACATCATCTGGGGGTAGAGCTCAGTACTTTAGATATCAGCACCTTCCCAAAGCTTCTGCACTTGTATGCAAATAGGCACAAGAATGGGATCTGTCCCGTTTCACTTGTGGCTCAATGCCAGAAGCAAACAGATCAATTTTGCACTCAATAAGTCAACATTTATGATTTAGAAGGGTGGAAGTCTAGTTCAGGTATTACTCTGGTGTAGTTTACTAAAAATCACTGTCAACTGCAGCACACATATTTTGTTAACTGCAAAGATCTTGTCTTCAGCAGAGATCACCTTCAAAAGATACGGTATGTCAAACTGCACTCATTTTCCAACCTCAGAGCAGCTTGCTGGCAGGTAAAATACATAATTAATAAGGATATATTAATAATGATGAATGATTAATTCACCTTTGAGCTGGCTCCTGGCTTCACCTCGTTTGCAAGGCACTGCTGCAATCTGTGTGTGACATAATGCAATCCCACTGCCAGTCCAGTCACTGGACAAGCATCGGACACCTGTGTTCCACCTTCCCTGACCAAGTGCTCACTGTAGCTTTGCCTTTCACCCAAGCAGCAGGTCATGTGGACCACCAGCATGTTACCCATATTAGGCTCAGATAATCAGACAAAATCAGACTCTCTTTCTCTCTAAACTTTCACTCAGGGATGAAGTCTTATCACATACGGACAAGTTTCTCCACTGCTCATCAAAAGATTGGGAAGAGGGAAAGCCACACACACATGACAAGAAGGGAGTCAGAACCTGGACAGAACAACTGCCTGGAGTTCTCCACACTTGCCCTCACCTCTAAACTCTGTGTGTGGGGAAAACCAGTTTGGGAATTGAAGATAAGGCAGTGGTGACAATTCCTGCTCCCTCCACAAAGGCTTTGTAGGCAGCATGGGGGGTTGGGGCAGAGAAGGCACCTTGCAGATACCTGTAGGGCTAAAAGCAGTGTCTCCAACTGCAAGTGCTACTAGCAATAATGCTGCACCTACAGAGCAGATGCCTCAGTCTAGGGACAGAGCTGCTTATGATCTGTTCTACCCTCAAGCCTCCTCTTACCTGTATGAGACCGCATATGTCGCGTCAAATCTTGCAGAGACCAGAAACGCTTGTTGCACACAGTACAGACTTTCTTTCTTTTGTCTGCTTTTGCAGTACTCTTAGCCTCATCAGTCTTTGGTTTATTGTCATCACTGCTCTTCTCAGTGGACTTTCTCTCTGTGCCTTCCCCCTCAGAGATGCTTTCGCTCTCTTCATTCTCCTTTCCTGTTGCCTCACAGTCCACAGGAGACTCCACTACCTTCAAGTCCATCGGAGACTCTTCCTGCTCAAGACCAGAGTCCTGCATCGAGGGAGCTCCTGCACCATCCTGAATGCTTTTGCTTTCATCCTCACTGCTCCTTTCATCCTTTCTGTCCTCACGAATGTGGGCCTTTTTGTGACGGCTAAGAGTGCCAGCAAACTTGAAGGTTTTGCCACAAATGTCACAGGCATGTTTCCTTTCAGTCTGAGCACTGCTGCCTGCGCTCTGGTCACTCTCTGCCAGCTTGAAGTCCATTAATTTGCTGGCAAAATTGAGGTCAAGACTTTTGTTACTTACGGAATCTTCCTCAGGGCCCTCTTCATATCCATCCACTTTTTCTTCAGCATCCTCTTCCGCCAGAAGGGAGTCAGCCTTTTGCTCCTCCTTGGGGCCGCACTCACTCTCTGGTAGCTCTGTTATTTCCTCTGACTGTTGTTCCTTCTCGCAGTAGGTCAGGTTCAAGACTTCGTTTCCTGCAGCTAGTGTCTCTGCATCAGCCTGGCTGTCTGCAAGCAAACAGAGAGAAACTTTCAGAGGGATGCTCTCTGATCATTCCCATCTAACAGCAGCAGGGCCACGCACGGACCCATGAGCATTGCTTCTGATCAAGAGTCCCAACATCTGTTTCTCTTATCTGTGACCCAGGCCAGTAATTTACAGCTGAAATGAGATCAAAACACCATAGGACCCAATTAACAATATGATACAAAATCTGTAACAAAATGCTTTCTTTTCCAAAATAACACGCACAATCTTGGCAGTTTCTTGAAATAGTTTTTAATGTAATCACTTTTACCAGAGAACACAAAATGCTGAGACACCAAAGAAGAGTTGAGGTCACTTCTATCACAAATACACTGTTCCAGAGTCACATGAATGTGTTATTTATAAACTTGTGTGTGAAGAATATGGACACAGATTGAAGCAATATACACTCACATATTAATAAAACTAGTTTATTTGTAGCAGAAAATGCTTTTCAAAAGGAATATAAAGGCCTCGTGCAACCCACTGGTACAATAAAATCTTAAAGGTTAGTGCAGACTAACACAGAATTTGGTTTTAAAAGTTCAGTATACACCATAAAAGCAAAAGATGCAGAAGTTCATGCACACCTGGGTCTCTGACACACCACTTGGAACCAAACCATAAAGCCAAGCGAAGTACCAGGCAGTGCCTTTCGCTGTTCCACAATGACTCCAGCAAAAAGGCAAAAATCACCTAAGACATGGTCCTTAATGACATCCTCTGCTTCCTTACCAGTCTGTAGCATTAATGTTGTTGAAGACATAACAGAGGCCCAAAAGATTAAAACAGGTAAGGTGCTTAAGGAGAACAGAGGGCTAGAGCTGTACCCCATCCAAGCTCTACACAAACAGTGTACTTGTAAATAGGAAACAAGCTGGGCTGGCTATGGAGGCCAAAGCTGCCGATGATGCATGGCATGTAACTGCATCCCCACCACCCCCTCCCAGTAACTGTTCCAGGACATGAACTTTGCAAGCTGTGCTTTCTGAAAGTTGAAACTTTGCTTTGCTTTAAGTCCTCCACCCCACCTCCTTCTTGCTGACAGCATGCAGCTAAGGGAGCCCACAACCTACCCGTCATTTCAACATTCACCTGCAAGCCTGATAGACACTGAGTAACTACAGGGATTTAGAAAATCTAGAAGAGCAGTTTAAGTTCTCTGTTTGACACAGTACAACTCCTGCTTGTCTCCAAATTGCCTAGATTTCCTATTACAGGCTATTTTTCATGAGGAGGGAGTAATGGCAGAAGATAAGAAGATAGTTCTCAGGCACTTAGTAGCCTGAATGCAGTCTTGCAACATGACTAGCATTGACCCCATCTCCTCACACTAGTGATAATAAATGGCCATTAAACAAATGTCAATGTGTAACAGCATTTCTGGTGATAGTGAACAATCACTAAATAGTGTGTAATCCTCAACATGCTTTTTCTTGGGGGGTTGGAAGGGGGAGAAGTGACCTGTCAAAAAAATAATCTCACCTTTTAATCAAAACAGATCCATTTACACACAGTGGATTACACAAAAGCCTTCCACAAAGTTCATTGCTCATCTAATTATCTACCCATTAAAACACACAAGCAAGCCATAATTTGTGTATAATGCTGGAGAATTTGAGGATGGGGACATCTGAAAACAGAGGTCACCTACCACTGCCCTGTGAATTGCCATTTGAATTTTCTGTTTTGACTCATTCTCTCATAGCTCTATTAGGGCAGAACAAAAAAAAACAAAACAAAACAAAACAAAACAAAAAAAAAAAACAAAACAAAAAAAAAAAAAAACCAAAAAAAAAAAAACCAAAAAAAAAAAAACCAAAAAAAAAAAAACCCAAAAAAAAAAAAGAAAGCCACTATAAACACAAAAAGGTCACTTCTAAAAATCATTATGATTTAGGGAAGCACTGCTCCGCAACTCAGAGAAACAGGACCAGGCATGGATGAGCAGCCAAGCCCATGCATGGTGCTCCTGGTTACACACAGGTAGTTGGGTCTCCCAGCTGCTGGCACCAGCAAGGGAGCGAGCCCAGAAGCCAAATCCAGGCCCTGTCTACACAGGGGAGATGTTTAAAAAGGAAGGCTCCTGCCGGCAGCCTTCTTCCCTAAGCTCATCTGGCTCCCCCACCAGCAGTGTCCCACCTTGGCCCACGAGCAGGGATGAAAGCAAGGATTAATGGCAAGCTGTGTGACTCCCTGTCACTGTGGGAAAGGTCCTTGACTTTTTCCTTGGCTATCCACTTCTACCCCAGTCCTTGCACAGCCCTAAAATTTACCTATGGTCTTTCTCACCAGAGCACAGGTTTATGCTGGACTGAAGCAACCCTGTAATCACTGCTCCCTTCAGGCTAGGGGCAGGAGGGAAGGGAAACAACAGTGAGTTTCCTCCACAGCTGCCTTTGCCTGATACCAAAAATGTGCTAGTGGAAGATGGGCAGAGACAAAAATGAAGCAACAAAGTAGGTCCAGGGCACAAAGACCTTGAAGTGACACCAACAGAAAGCACCTAAACTGGTGTGGGATGGCAGGTGTGGGATTCCCTGTCTCATCCCCTGAGAGGTCAGGAAAAGTTCTGATGGGATGCATGTTAGGCCAAAGAAAGACTGCAAGCACAGCACAGAGGAGGTTTGTTAGGGAGTGAGGCAGGAAACTGCGTGAGCTCTATTAGGATGGGGATGAGTGAAGAGCACGAGGAAACCAAGATGGGAGAAATATCCTCCTTCATTGTAGCCAGGGAGATGTTCTGTAACTCTTTACTGGTCAAACAGAAGGCAGAGGATGCAGAATAAGTTTCTTCCTGTTTTTTCAATAGGAAGTATAAGGAGCAAAATGAACAAGGTCGCACTCAAGTAAGAGCCGAACCCAGCATGTCTTAAAATTCACAATACAAAAGTCCCAACTTTTACGTTCAATATGCTATGTATCATGCATGATTTTCCAATTTTCCCCTAACTTTTTCTTCTTAGCTTCCAGTATTTTCAAAAATATATCTTTTTAGAGTATATTTGTTCTTCAGTGAATTGTACTCAAACCCTATCTCCTTTTTTCCTCTCCTCTGTGCCTGGGCCCCTTCCCAGCTGTCACTCTGTTCTTGTGTGGCTGGCCTGGAACTATGTTTTCCTGTGCACAAAGAGATATGCTTCAAGGGATAAATGGTCCACAGGTAAGTGATGTTGCCTTACTAGCACAGGCAAACAGATTAGGTTGACCCCAAGGAAAACAAACTCAAAGTTTAAACAACGTGCCTTCATGAAGGGCAAAGACCACTCCAGACCCTGGGAACATGGATCTACACAGGCTTTCTCTTCTGAAGCCAGGCTCTGCCCTGAATGAACTCAAACCTGAGGCAGTGACACAGCTAGGAACATGTGACATGCTTATGTGCTTGGGCGAGCGCTCTTCCTTCTTACCTGCACAAACCAGACCTGCTGTTTTCTTTGCTGCAAATGAGTTCCACAGGCCCCTTATACTCCATGCCTGTACTTCATGTAAAGTGGCAGATACTGACTATCTGAGCTGCTCTGTTGTTATCCCCAGCCTGTGCAGTTGGTTTTGCAGTTGGTGAAGAAGTGAGTTGCCCTGCACAAATCCCAGTTGTTTGGGGTTGGGTGAGAATCAGCCCAGTTTTGCTTCTGATGAACTGAAATAGCAGCAGGTGAGCTGCGAAGGTGTGTGGGAACACAACAGTTGTGAAGACAGTTGTGTCAGGTCTGATGTGGGACTTCTCTTGCAGTGTAAGGGATGGCAGCAAGGATAGTCTTGCACTGGCAGCTGCTTCATCCACTCCAGAAGAGGTTAGGCTTGGTCTATGCTATTCTTACTTCCCACTTATATGCCTATCTGCAGCAACAGAAACCCTGCTGGCCACACAATTCCAGCAGGCTTGTATCTTACACAAGGAAGAGGATTTTGACTGAGCCTTCAGATGTGGGAAAACATCCCTCCAGCAAGGCTGAGCTCCTCTCAGATGGGTAATTCCCATTTCCAGAATTTTGCTGATTTATGTTGCGGAGCAGTCACTTGCATCCAGGCAGTGAAGGAAACAGGATGCACAGGAAAGGCCTGTTGTTTCTTCCACCCCTTTCCCATCTTTCACTTACTAGGGTTGTAAAATGCTTTCCGGTCCATTTGTTATCCCACAGACATTTACACTCGGTGAATCAAGAGGACAAGAGCAGAGAAGTCTGGCTCCCACCCACTGCCACTTCTCCAGCAACCGTGGGAGCAGAATCCTTGGCATGGACAACCAGAGTTCGTGTCACTCCTCCAAAATGAAGATAAGAAGGTGACATTATTTGATGATGTCAATTCTGACACCAGAGTATAAAATTATGTGCTAGGTAAGGGAGAGGGAGGAGACGAGCAGGGAGGTAAGGACGTAAGGAAGTAGGCAACACAAAACAACCACCAGTAGCTCAGCTGCTGCTTCGTCAGCTCCTGGGAAAAAGAAAACTTCTCATGAGATATATTCATAACCAAAACCTCAAGGACTCCATCTGAGAATCCAAAAACTTTTCCGCTTGCATGAAAGAAACCACTACGTAGTTGTAGCCAAAATCATTTTCCCTTCGAACTGTGGAAAGAAAAGACTGTTTTGCTGAAGTCTATTTACAATTCAAGCTGCAGTCTTTGGTCAGTCCAGTCAGAAGAATCTGCCTAATCTCTTATAGGTGGCAAGAAAGGAGAAAGAGGAGGAAACTGCTTCCCTGCTCACCCAAACCAAATTATGAAGAGAGACACCAAATGTGGAAAACTTCAGATAAAATAGAAGATACAGACTAGAGTGGGGAGCTTGTTGGTTTGATTCTTTTTTCCTGTGGTTTTCTTTTTTCCTGGAACTATGATGGAATGAAGAGTAGAGCTTGAAATGCTACTTAACTATTAGATAAAACAGGGTCTTGTAATGAAAACTATTTCGTGGCTAAAGCAAGTGTTTATTGACAAACATTTGTGACATCCCAGGAGAAGTGTTAGAAAAGCCATCACATAAATAATCCTCCAGACTGAAGCAGATAGAGCACTGGAAATGAATACTGGATCCACAGACGACATTACCAGTCAG
>NW_008689097.1:59969-88997 GCF_000695815.1 Acanthisitta chloris | reverse complement strand
TACATTAACTGAAATAACCCCAGACAGTCTCACATTTTTACAACGGAGCAGCCACCACTAGGTGGTAGCAGTTCTAGGAAATTTGCGATTGTTTTGGACCCACTCGCACAACGCTGTTTCTACTTCCACCCGCAAACTGGAGAACATCCTTTCAACCTACAGAGCCAACTTGCAACATTTTGGACATTATCTTTGTCCATTCTTATTGCAAATACTCTAAACACTAAAATTCAGCCACCTTCATTACATCACATGCACAAGTTAAATATTTAATCAGCCCACAGTTGAGCCAGCTTCACTCCTATTTGCATGCCTTTAGAAATGAAAACATTCAAGACAGAAGAGGGCTATTTACAGTAAATGGAACTGAATATATCTAGGGGAAAAGGAGAAAACCATTTCTGAGAATTATAATTTTTTGCCTTTGACACCAGGTATGATTCCCTGATACCTTCAAGAGAGCAGCTGAAGTCACAAAGTTTTCAGGACTAGCTCTGACTGCACCTACTAAGGGGATATCTGCATTGAAGGGAGCTGGGGGAAAACTCACATTTTCAGCTTACGGTGAATTCCACCGTTCAGCAGAAAGGCAGACTGATGTAGAGCTGACAATAGAATCATAGAATCAACCAGGTTGGAAGATACGTCAAAGATCACCGAATCGAACCCTACTGTCATTACTAGACCACGGCACTAAGTGCCACATTCAGTCTCATTTTGATAACCTCCAGGGATGGTGAATCCACCACCTCCCTGGGCAGCCATCAACAGGCTGAAGACCATCTCCTCAGTATCTTCCAAACAACAGCTCTAGCACTCAGGCCAACCCCCAGCGGGAAGCAACTCTTGCTTTACCCTAAGCTGTAGCTCTGGAGCAGCTGTTAAACTTTGCCTGACACTGCAAACACAGTTTCAAGCCCTTTGTCCTTTAGGAAATACCCACAAATGTAGACCAGAGGTACAAACAGTCAGAATAGCTTGGAAAAAGTCCCCCACTATACCCAGAGCTCACGTGATTTATGGAGGGACCTCAATTTGGCAGATATCTAGAGCAAAAATGAATTCTGCTAAATGCTAATCTGAAAATTCACTGTTGAGTATACTTTCTTTGTAAATACTTGTCCAGTTAGCACAGAGCAGTTGTGTTCGACCCTCTGACATTAGGGACAAGCCTCTTTAAGAAAGGGATCTTTCCTGAGCAGAGTCTCTTTCTGTATTACATAAGAGATAATCCCTTACCCCATTCCCATCCCACATCTCTTCTCCATCAGCTGTGTTTTGTTGCAAGAACAGAGCATTCAGAAAGCCCTAAGGAGACAAAGGCAGGGCTGCTTTAACATGATCAAAGTGGGCAATTCATTTAGTTGCTCCACAATTTCCTTGTACGCCTCTCTGCTGGTACAGCTCTCCCCTGATCTGTCTGCTGTGAGCCAGATGAGGTGTCCTCAGTTTGCTTCAGGTGCTTTAGGCCATTCCCTTCCCCTCCATGCGGCAAGAATATGTGCAAACCCCATCACACACCCTCCTCGTCTCTGAATCCTATTCAAACCACCACCCTGTTTTTGTTTTGGTTTAAAACAAGACCAAAAGAAACCCTCTATAAACTTGTTCCCAGTGACACTCTATTGAACTGCACTTCCTGTCTTACACCTCATCTTAAAGCTTTGCTTCGTTTATGGCTGACCAAACACCATCCAAGCATCTCCCTTCATTCCCTTTCCTTCTGGTGTACAGTGAGATCCAGATGATTACTCACTTCCAAGGATGGCCCTCACAAGGACTCTGCATGTGAGCTCCAAGCATGCTACTTACCCACCTTTTAAAGCCAAGCACAAAAAGAGAAACAACCCCGTTTTAAACTAAGCCACAGTTTCAAATTGTTAATTTACTTCCACAGGCTCTGAAATCCGTTTTTCTTGGACAATGGAGGGAGACCACAAGTCCAAAGCTGTTGAATGATTTTGGACCATGATTAAACACCACTTGATGAAGCCAGTTATAAACGCTAAGCTGCGCTGTGAAGTGCACGTGGTAACTGTAACAGTGTGCACTATAGGATCTGGGCTCCCTCCTTGCTGCCTAAAGCTGCTATTTGAAGACACAAGGCATTTGACGGCAAAGCCAATTTCAACAGCTTCTATTGCCAGTGCCTCCCAGGACAGGCTGCCAGCTCCACACCTCAGCTGCATCAATGTGCTCTTTTAGGGCTGCACCGCCAGCCAGATCCGGGAACTGATCTCACCACAGCTGCCAGTCCCTCCCCTTGCCCTTGCATTTTTCTGGGCAGCTGGGTCAGCTACAGCTGCAGGGATGAACAGTTGGGAACAGGTCGAGCCAGTAGTGCTTGTGTTATCCAACCATGGCCCAAGGCTCTGTCTGCCGGGGGCAGGTCGAACCACTCTGACCAGCCCAGTGTTGGCTGCTAAGAACAACATCTACGTTCCCCCAATGTCCTACCCATCCTATGTGCCGCGCCAGCGCTCATCTGAGCTTGCCTCCTCACCCCACGGACCAGCCGGGCTGTGTTAGGGTCCCTCCGACTAGAAAGAAAGTCTTCAATCAACTCAAGCAGAACATTTTAGTTTCACTCAGCCATGAAAATTGTCAGAGGTGAGCACTTTCAGAGCCCTTTCTGCAGACTTCTGTTCTGCAAGGGGATCATGTCATAACATGAGTCTTCCTCTCTCATGCTGTAGCCATCTGCTGTCTGCATAGACAGGACAAGCCCACGTGACACCCCAGATACTGTGCTACAGCCCTGTGAAGTTAGAGGCTGTTAACATGGTAACAAGGCAACTTAGGCTCCTCATGGTAGGCAAGATCAATCATGTCATAACAGGTCCCCAGCATGGCAGATTGTAATGCCAGACTAGTACTGAGACCCATATTACCACATCTGAATCACTGCAAGGCAACCTGCTGTATTAAAAGAAGAAGAAAGGATGAAGAGAGGCTGGCAAGACTGCAGACTTTCCCAAACAAAACAGTGCTTGGAGGTGTCAGAGGAAAATCCTGTGCACACTTCTGTGCAATCTGATCAGCAGCTACCCTGAGGTTGACAGTAACAACTCACTTGTAATTTTAACCACCTTGATGCACAGAGCCACCTTCCTGCTGCTTTTAGGTTTTACCTCAGCAATTCTCCTGTGAAACCAACTCAAAGCGACACAAAGTGACCCTCTCTATACTGGAGGTGTGAACTCTTTACAGCAACAGCTCCCTCATGCGAACACTTGTCAGGCAAGGGACACGTAGCACTATCTGCTGATCGTCCTTCTTGCACCCATCCCATTTGGTCAGCACAGAAAACCCCTGAGTGTCCACGCTCACCCTTGGTTTCGTGTCAGCTTCTCCTTTCTGGCTAAATCCCACTCACATGGCTACAGCAAAGCCTTGCATGATCTGACAGTCAATCTCTTTCACTACTAACTGTCAAAATAGAGAGCGAAATACAACAGCAGGCAAGTTTCAATGCAGATGGATATAAAGTAAAACCCCTCTGGAAAAACAATCTAAAACATGCCTATGTGATGCTGACTGTGGTACTGGCAGGCACACTCAGGCAGGAGGGCTTGATGCCACAGCTGACATCTCTCCAGGATCACTGGCTTGGCCCGCAGTGCAGCCAAACTAAAGACTGCACCAGTAGGCCCAGAAAGCAATCGGAGAGACTTGCAGACAGCAGCACCATAAACAGGTAGTAAAGAGAGCAGGCAAGGGATGAGCCCTTGAACATAACAACCCTAATGAAGTAGTTGTGGATGCTGACAAGAGCGTCAAGAGGAACAGACTGCGGGAAGTGGCCGAGTCCACACACTCACCCTAAATAGCACAACTTACTACCACCATTGGAGACAAGAGTACCACTGCTCCAATGTGGCAGGGCACTTTTCGCTTGTCTGCAGCATTCAGTCCAACCAAATACAACTCGGGCTTCCTATTCTGAACAGCCAGAAAAAACTGCATGCATCACTGTGCGATCCAGCACCTTCTTCCTTAGGCTGGGGGATATGCACAATTCTCCTTGGGTAGGAGCTGGCAACTCCAGGTTTGTGCAAATTCTGCTAGATTTGGTAGAAAAGGCAACATAGCATTTTTGACAGGATAAGGGCTTCTGGCCCTTTGTGACAGAAGACAAAATGGATGTCCATCTGTTCTCCTAGTGTGCAACAAGAGACTTCCTTGGTTTTCTTCCTTTCCTCCCATTACTGCTTGGTGACTAGCCACAACATCCTGACTGCAAGCCCCTCAACAGCAAGCTCTCTCCAGGGATGTCTATCACCCGTGTGAATTTGACATGACTTCTATCAAAGCTGCAGGGCATCTTCCCACTGACTTCAGGGAATCAAGCCCTGTATGTTGAATAAGCTTCCCCACAGGAGAAAGTTTTTCATGTCTGTAATTCATTTAAATGACTAGAACAGGGGAAGGGACCTACCACAGGAAAAGTTGAAAGCAAAGCCAGGATCATGCAGTGCAATGAGGAAAGCAATCCTGCAAGACATCTTTGTGATGAAGAAAGAGATTGAGAGGATAGTTACTTGTTAAAGGAGATCAGCTCCTGTCACACCTCTCACCTCACACCCAAAACCTCTGAAAACACACACCACCCACCCCCTGCCACAGCCAGCAGTCTCTGTGATAGGACATTGTGGGTATCTTTCTGACTTTTATCTTCTGCTTCTGCTCTAGTTAACATCTCAACCCATATCAGGGATTCACCACATCTTGCAGACATCTCAGGAGCTGTTTGTTTCTCTTCATTTTCTTTCAGTGTCCACATAACACTTTAGATATATCACAGCATTGCTTTTCGTAGGCTTTCAAGTCACTCTTTTTAGATGCCTGCTAGGTGAAACATAAATTTATGGCTGTGAATACCACCACTTTTTGCACTTTTATCTGGCTTAATTCACAATGCAAATACAAAACTTCAAAGTTGAGCAGAAATCCTTTTGCTTTGTGATAGCCCAATTCCTTTCCACATTTCTTTTCAAGCATGCAATGACAGGATTAGCTGAGGATTAATTACTTGAAACTCAACCTGCATCTCAGGTCATAATTTTCTCATATTTCCAGCCTTTAATATTCTTGTATCAACCAAATATTTGTCATACAGACCAATACTTGCAATAGGTAAGATATTCTTCTTTCCACACAGACAACCTAGTTGAGGTCTCAAAAACCAAATAAAAATTCTGCTTACTGTGCAAACTCCAATCCTCCCAGCCCAGGTCACAATGGAAATGGTTCCCAAATGGAAACCTGACTGCTTTCCAAAAATGTGACCTTTAAAGGCACAAAAAAGATAATTCAAAAAAGCAGTTTCTCTGCTTCTTGTATGGACTCTTATAGGCACCTGCTCTTCTGATAAAATATCACTGGAGCATAACCTGAACAGCCAATGTGATTTGATTTTTATACTAGATTTTTTTTTGTAAGAATGGTTATGGCCTGTTTTATGACATATCTGTGCCCAAATACTGACTCAGAACTGACTGTAAGGTTTGGTGAGCAGCATAGGAGGACTAGTCTAGTCTGGACACTTCCTAGAAGTCTGTCATTTGAAGAGAGTCTTTTTCAACATAAAGGGTTGTTGAAATAATCATAGCATGTAAGAAGATCATTCCTTGATTAAGAGCTCTCTTGCCACTGTTGTCCTAGTGGAAACACATTATCACCTTGGCAAGTAAAAATGCTGCAAAGTAAAGCTTTTACAAATTCACTTTGATTTACATCCTAAAAGCTAGGAATAAAAATGCCACCAGTCATTTTTTTTTAATTACTTGTGACATCCAATCGACAGGAAATGTTCATGAGCTAGGTGTAACTGTAGACTCTTTATTTATTCCTTTGTTTTGTTTATAGCTCTCTTCTTGTACAGTTTGTTCCTGTAGTAGCAGCAAAAGAAAACAAAACAAAAAAACCTCCTCTGCTATTAAATCTCACTTTCTGCAAAAAATAATCTTGGGTCAAGTAAGACCTGTCAGTATCCCTATGAAAATATGCTCCTGATTCTCTGCAAACAGACTATGCTATCTACAGCAAACTGATGGCCAAAAAAGACTATTATTGTAATTCTATACAGAACCTAGTCTGATGCACATGTCATAAAAGGAACAAAACTAATTGCATCACCTGCAAGGCACATCTTATTTGCTGCTCTGAGAATTAAAAGAGTCAAGAGCAAGAGAGAAGAGCAAAAAAGAAAGGCAAACTGAGTTGAATGCAGAAAAATAAATTATACAGTAAAGACATCAAGAGAAAAAGTATTAAAAGCAAATGTTCAAGCATGTTCAAACAAAACACAGGTACTATGTTAGACACTGTATAAAACCAAGCTATGCCAAATACCCAGTGCCCCACTTGTGAGCTTAGCATTAAAATGAAAACCAGCAAGGAAGGTGCATGCTTCTTCAGGGAAATGCTTTTGAATTAAAAAAAAAACAAACAGAGGTGTTGAGGCAAGAATAATCAGGACAAAAGCTTTCAAGAGAGAGACTTTTGGTTGTGTGAGGGACTCGGATTATCGGTAGCATGTGCATTTTTGGACTTTCACACAACACAGAAGAAGCCCTTCACGTCAAAGTTTTATTGAACGTGAAAGACACACCTGAAAAATCTTTTTATGTCTGTACAAATATAGAAGTTTAAAACTGATAATATACAGGTAACACTGAAATGCTCAAAGCTATATACCTTTTCCTCAACCTAGCTCAGACCACCTACACCAACAAATTCCCTACAAATGGACAGAGAAGAGCCAGTTGCTGCTTTTCAGCTCGAACAACTGCCTTGGGTTTTTTTCACAGCCGTGTTATACTGACCAGCTTGCCTGTTGCGACTGCCTACAGAGCACATGCCCAACACATGCAGTTTGGAAGATCACCAGAACTCTCTCCTATCCCATTCACATCAGCCTGTTAGCACTTTCTCTACCCAGGTCAGGGAGCAGCCATCAAGCCCAGACAATAAAGTTCCCCTTTTCTCTTTACAATAAGATTAGTGAATAGATTTTTTTCTTAAGTCCTTTTACAAAATGGAGCTATCTAACAAGTCACTGCCTGTGCAATAGGTGAGGACAGGAACTCTGCGTTGCACTAAAACACTGCAGCTGTCTCCACAAGAAAACAACTCGCCCACCCAGGAGATAAACCCAACAAACTACTGTATCTGCCACAGAGCTGCCAAATGCCTCACATGCCACCAGCACCTGACAGTCACCACAAAAACACAGGGCTCATTCCACCTGAATGCATCCTAGCACTTGCTTTGGCACCACCTCCCTGGCCTAAATTTCCTCCATCTTCCTGTCTTACCCTTCCCTCTCCCCTCCAGTAAGCCTCATCGACACTGTTGCCACAGGGGAGCTGCTGTGAACTCCCAGTTTAGAAACAGAACACTAACGTTACCTGAAAGCAGATACCCCAAGGCCAGTCAAAGTGTGCTATGTGGTGGTCCTCCAGCAACAAGTCTCTCTCAGCACTGCTCTGATGATGATTAGAAAAGAGCTCGGTACTATCACTGCCAGAGCACACCAATGGGAATCTGATTACTGCCACTGCCACAGTATCACCAAAAATTTTGTATCTGTGGCGAGGATCCAGCCCTGCTACAGCTGCAGCTGCCTGCCTTCCCTGCTGGGATTGCAGCACCGGCTTTCTGAAAGAACAGTGTCTCATTCCAGGCCCGGTGGTCGTAGGGGAGACAAGTTTTACCAGTACAATTCATGGCCGAGTGCATTTTCCTGTCTTCATTAAGGGTTTACACCAGTGCTGCTACCTTGGAAGTCTGCCATCAATAAGCAGGTCAAACCTCTTAGTCTGGGAAAAGCCTCTCCATTGTTTTCTGTCTCATGAACAGTTCTTCGGTAACTATATATTTTTTTTGGAGACCAGGGTGTTAGAAAACAATTGATATGAATAAAGAGGTCTCCTTCACCATTGAAAGTAAACTGTATGCTTAGTAAGATGAAATAATTTGGTCTCTGTGGACCAGAAAACAATAGCGTCACTGTTGACTGATACCTTGCAAGTTATGTCCTCACGTCACCCAAAGCAAACTGTAACAGGGACTGCTCCACAGCTCAGATTCCCTTTAAACCTCTTAGCTAACCTCTTACCTCTTCAGGTTTCCCTCTTTAGCACAGACATGAATCAGTTGCTCCAGGAAACCTCAATTTCTTTTTAAAAGAAGCTAACTTTTATGAGGCTATACTCAAATCCCCTAAGTTTCTTACAAATATCCTTTATTATTATTCTGCACACCAGGAGTTGAGATGTATAATGAAGTAAATAATATCAAAAACTGTGACTGACTTAAAAGGGAGCAACAGCAAGCAGACCTTTGTCTTCTCTCTCTCTCTGAGCAGGATGAGAATCTACTAATTACTTTATTACAGTGTGGGTGGAAAAAAGAGTGAACTTCAAATCAACACAGCATTCAACATAGTATTTCTTTTATAGCAAAGAATGAAAAATAACCCCAGACCTAGAATAAATCTCCCTACCCAATTCCTCCTTTTGTTTATACCAGGTTTGAGATTACTTACACAGTGGCACAACAGTACAGATTCCATACACATCTCCACACCTTAGGGCATGTGCCCACCTTTAGTTGTCTACCTCTGAGAAACATTTCCTAGAGGCAAGCTACTACATAATGCTCAGGAAGAGCAGTTTCTCGTATCCTCCTTCTTTGATCTGTCAAATAAAAGCCACCGCAAGAAAACAAAGAAAGCTAGAGAGATTATTTTATTTTCCTGACACAATTCTATACTTATTTGCTCTCATTTTCAGAGATCTTTTCATTATTACTGACACAGACTAACAGCCACCAGAAGCAGCCAAACAAACCACGAGGCACAATGAAATATTCAACACACATGTTCACCTTCAAGATAAGACAATAATGACAGAACAACTGAAACTTGAGTCTCTTCCCAGGTATACTAAATTATGCCACTGAAGTCAAATGGGTATTAGCAGTTTAATCTACCCTTTGATACTCAAGAGCACAGAAAATATTCCATTACTGAAAAACCTACCACCATCACTATACACCAGCAACATCTAGGGATTTGCAAAATAATGAAGAACACAATTCAGACGTCAGAGAAAGGACAAGAAAGGAAGATTCCTCCATGGAGAGGCCCTTCCATGAGGAACATCCCCAGGGACTAAAATCTACTGTGAGCACAAAGCACTCTTACCTGCATGAGTGAGCATGTGCCGCTGCAGGGAATTTGCCCATGGAAATACTTGAGGACAATAAGGACAGGGGATATTTTGCCGGCAGTCTGAGTGAGCGTTCCTCTTCCCTCTCAGAAGCTTATCCTCAGCAGTTTCCTTCTCATCCTCACTTGCTCCATTTCTGCCGCTTTCTTCCTTGAAATTGTCAGTGGACTGCAGAAAGGGGCTAAATTTGTTAGTGTCTGTGGTAGCCAGCATCTTCTCTATGCTGGCAAACTCCCCACTTGACTCCAGATCCACACTACTGCTAAGTTTAGGCTTATTTTTAGTTCCTTTCTTTCTACCTCTTTTCTTAGTCAAGCCAGTATCAGCAACGGGAGACTGCTCTGGATGACATGCCTGAGACAGGTCACTGGGCAGGCTGGAGTCTCTCAGAACAGTGCTCAAGATTGTCACTTTTGCTTTGGCGTTCCCTGATTTGTCACACCCAGTGGAGCCGCTCACCACCTTGGAACTGGCGTCTGCAGCCTCCGTTTTTAGCAAAGCGGGAGCAGAAGACACAGATGAAATGATCTGTGCAATGGAAGCCAACGGCGGCAGCTCTTTAGTGACTGAAGGCTTTGGCAAGAGAGGTGGCGGTGGTGGTTTAGGCCTCAAGGGTCTCAACAAGGCAGAATTGCCAGAGAGAGCCGGGGAAATGATTGGGACAGTCAAATGCAATGAACCTTGCAGTGGCTGGGGATGCCTGACACCCCGGGTTATCTCTGAGTTCCCATTGGCACCAAAAACCAAAGGACACTGCAGACAGTTATAGGCTTTATCACTGTTCCCGGAAGTAGCCAACTCTTGATTCCTGCCTTCGTATGGGACATCATCTTTGTCCTTCTTCAGAATTTTGGGTATGGACAGGTCAATAGGCTCCATGGAACAGTCATAAAAGGACAGGGGAGAAGAACCAAACAGGTTCTCCTGCTTCACTTGCACAGCACTCAGGCTTCTGCTCTTCTGAGAGAAATCCAGCGGCTCATCAAAATCCACTGGGAAGTTGCCCACAGGTTCACGTTTGATGGAAACATGAGACGACGTGCCAAGCAAGAAGCCATTCTGTGGCTCCAGGAAAGGTGTCATGGGCTTGTGGTCCATATAAGTGCTGTCCTCCATTAAAGAAGGGTCTGTCTGGCTTTCCTGGGCACTGCAGTCCACTGTTAAGATGTAGTTCTCAATATCCCTTTCTTGCACGTGCAAGTGCTGCTTGAGGATATGGTGAATGCAATTTCTCTTAGCTGAAAAGGCTGTGCCACACTCCTTGCACTCAAACGGCTTCTTCTTCTGGCAGCCGCTGTGCGTCCTCATGTGAATGCGGAGGGCCCGGTAATGCTTCAGGTCCTCACCACACAGCTTGCACACAGTGTGTGGAGAGCAGAAGGCATCCACCATCTCTGCAGCATTGCTGGTGACATATTCAATGTTCTTCTCTATATCCTTCCTGGTCACTTTGAGGTGCTTCTTTCGCAGATGCCTCTCACAATTGGCTTTCACTGTGAACGGGTAGTGGCAGAGTTTGCATATGTAAGGCCTCTCCCCGCTGTGCGTCCGCAGGTGCCGGATCAGTGCTGCCTTGTCAGCTGCGATGTAGTCACAGATGTTGCACTGGTATGGGGAAATACCTAAGTGAGAACGGATGTGAGCTCTCAGGACACCAGCGAAGGCAAACACCTGGTCACAGAAACGGCAGGGGTACAAAACTTTCCTCATGGTTGGGGTCTTCTTGTTCGCTGCCCCTGCAATGATGGCTTTGAGGTCTCCTTCTGTGACCTCTTGCTTGATCTTGGCTTCCATACTCAGAGGCAGGAGAGCTTCAATGATGCTGTCCTGCTCCAGCTGTGTCTTCATCTCATGCTGACTTAAAGGCTCTACTTTGGGTTGGAGGAGCAACTGCGAGGAAGGACTTGATTTGGCTCCTGGCTGGGGGAGATGAGAGTTGGAGGAGGACTCCACCGAGTTCTTGATCAGCCTCAGAGGGGGAGGTGGGAGGCTTGGGCTGATGCAGCCAGGGGAGGCTTGCTGGGCACTGATAAGAGGAGGAGGCGTAGAGGTTGCGACAACTGTTCGGGGCGTTACCAAAGGCTTTGGCTTCAGTGGCGGCATATGCTTGAAAATGGACTGCACAGGGACAGAAGGTGCCTTAGAAAGTGGAGGAAGACTGATCTGAGGAGGAGCGGAAGAAGCCATCTTCAAGATCTGTTGAATGTCTGCCAGCTCAATGGCAGACTCATTGGAGATGGGTTTCACCACAATACTGCTGTCAGGCTGGATAATAAAACCCCTCTGGAAAGGCTGCAGTGAGAGAAGCTTTATATTTTCTTTTGTAGGGGGAAGGACTGAAAATGACCCTCCCATGGAGGCAGCTTCCAGAGGAGAGAGGCTGAGCAGACTGGTGCTGCCGGGTTCCTGAGGTAGGTTACTCTTCAGTGCTCTGAGCCGCATTTCTTGGACCTCATCTTGTGTATTGTCCTCCTGCTTGACAGGCTTGATGTCTTTGGTGTACTGTAGGCCCAAGGATGCCATGAAGGCTTTCTGGTCTGGGTTCTCACCAGGTAGGGTCATGGACTGTGGCTTGTGCTTGTCTTTTCCCTGATCCACCATGTGAGTTTCTGTGTGCAGTTTAAGTGCCGAAAGCATGGGGAATGCCTTGTTACACATCTCGCAAATAAATCGATGGAAGTCACTGATGCACCTTCGCAAATTTGTTTCACACCAGACCTGCAAGACATACAAAAACATTTAGAGTAGACATCTCAGACTGGAAATGCATCACGTGCTGCTGCAAAACAAAAACAGTTCACTCTCTCTCTACCACTGCTTAATTTAAGGGATTTAAAGCAGCCACCACCTACCTGGCATAGAGATACTACTGCTCCACAGCCTTCAGTGCCCCAAGGAGTGTATCTGAATTAGGAGCTGATTCTTCAGAAGTTCCCCTCTACAGAGGCAAACTCCTTCAGAAAGCTATTCAGACTCTCAGATACATTTCCATTCTGAACTTCCCTACCAGAAACCGCTCTCCTGTGACTGACAAGACAGAAGCTTCCTCCTCTAGCTCTACAACTACAAAGAAACTAGGAGTAGAGGAGGCAAAAAGGAGGTATCCAAGAAGGCAAACCAATACAAATCAACCAAAATAATATCCCCCAAAAGGAGATGAATGAAACTCAGAGCCTAAACCAGAAAGGCTTTTGGTTAGGGAAGTCTTATTACATTTATTCTCCCAAGAAAAATACTAAGCTCACATATGGATGTTATACTTGTCCCTGAAAACAATCATAAATCCAAACGCTGTATTTAAACGCTACCCAGATAGCTCACATGTTGCAAAGGTCCCACATCAAAGAAGAGCACAAGTGTGAAATTAAGTAGAGGGCTGGCAAGATCTTTATATATTCTACATGCTTTGTTCAGTTGCTTCCTAAGTCTTACAGTCTCACAGTGCAAGCAAAATTATTACAAACAGAAAATACCAACATTTAAATCCCTTAATAACTTTAAATGTCTGCCATTAATTACAGAAGAAATAACCCCAAGTTGTATAAAGAGTGTTTTCTTCTGATTTTGCAACTTTTACACCAAAACTGTAATAGACTTACAGAATGACCTACATGTTCTCCTGGGCCAGCAGCAAATTTCAGGTCTACCACCTTGCAGGCAGAAGAGCTGGAAATCAATGCTTTAGTCCCAATAGAATGAGGAAAGTGCAGAAACTGACTAAGCAGGGTCCTGCTGGATTGTGTGTTTTATTTTTATTTGCTTTTTAAACAGATACACAGCTTCATCCAGACCCAAACTAATTAAGGCAGGCAAGGTTTGACAGAGGGAGGAGTAATACCATCCAATAGGAAGCTTTACATGCACTCAGAAAAATATTTACAGACTACCTCCCTGCCTTTCCCCAGACACTGTCCCTCAAAGCTGCAAAATCCTCAGAATTTACATAAGGAACATAGTGGAAAGATGTTTTGTGAAGAAATCACTGAAGATGCCACTGTTTAGTAAGGTGACTGCCTGAAGTTTTTTGTAATAAAAACTTTCACACCATAGCTACATCCTTGTTAGAGTAAATTAAAATAAATAATGCCTTCCTTACCATGTGTCCTCCCTACTGATTTCAGATGCAAGATGGTTCTGGGAAAGAGAGAACTAATGGGCAGGCTGGAAGGGACAAGGATCCAATATGACCCAAGTTTTCCTTTGAACTGTTTTTATAAATCTTTACACTGATAGTTATCCACTGGAATGCTGAAACAAAATAATGCCAATAAACTTTGGCTGAAAAAAAAAAAAAAGGAAAGGCAGAAAGTGTTTCAAGCCTACACAAACACTGGTAATGTGCTTTCAACAAAATATTCTACACGCAGTCTCAGCCTCAAGGATGCCTCTTTCAATGATGTCATAAGCTACAGCAGCTGGTACCTTAAGCTACGAAGAACAGAGAGTACCTGAGAAATGCGGGGGAACTTCCTACAGGAGAAGTCCGTGAATCCCAAGTCATGGAAGCCTGCTGGAATCGAAGGGTTGTTCTGAATGAAAGGCTTTCCCATGGGATCTCTGGGAAGCTGCTTGTGGATAACTGCATTATGGCGCAGTAAGCCCCGATGAGTACGAAAGGTAATACAACAGATGTCACACCTGGAAAGGAAAGGAATAAAACATATATGACTGAGTGCTGCAAGCTTAAGGACTGGCATTCTTCTTGCATTAAGACATACTCCTTCCTCTTGCCCCATGATACCAAGAACCTGCTAAATGCAAAACAAAGCCACAGCACATCAAAAACCTATCACCACAAAAAGGCCATTGCAGTCACAGTCACTTTCTACCAGTTTCTGGCTAGTAACTTCACTGGAAGTTTAAAGACTACAGCACATGACAACTGACAATCCCAAACCAGTAGACAGTTAAGCGGCCGCTGAGACCAGAGCCTTCTGACAACCTTCCCACTGTCCAACCAGAAATATTTCAATGGCTTTACACCATTTCTTTTTTCCTAAAAAGTACTATTAAGATAAACAACATTTTCAAAAAATCAGTGACAAGGAGAGGCTAAATCTGACCTGAACAGCAAAAGCTGCAAATGCATAAACAGCACCTTTTGTAACCACTGCTTAAGACATACTACTGCACATCACTCAAATACCCGTGTGTGAATCTTCCTCACACTGCCTTTCCATAAACTTTCACTGATTTTTTTTCAAAGCTGTTATGAGAACTATACTCTTCTAAAAGGAAAACCAGAACTCATCAAAGGAGAGAAAAGTCAGAGGAGGAAGACCTGAAACGGGTTCAACACTTCTGACACACTTACACCCCCTTCACAGCCAGTAGGCCCTGAAGAAAAATGCAGAAGCCATGTCTTTTCCCACCCACACTTTATTGCTGTGATTTCTTGTTTTTCTTAAGTTCTCAATTCCCAAATTCAGCTAAACAAAGGTTTCTCACATAAAACATTGCATTAAACAATCAAAACTATGCTGCAGGCAGTAAGGGCTATGCAACAACATTTGGTCAACATGTCAACAAACAAGCCTATTGCTTTTTAACTATCTGGAATTTGAGCTCTGCAGTGTGACAGGTCACGTCTGCTCTGCATTCAACAAGTGACACACAGTTTCACTCAACATAGTTCCTTGTGGTTACAGGTCCAGCTCCCAACCAAAGCACGGGCTTCCCAGAAGCAAACACCAGTGAATGTGAAACAGTCAGATTTTGTCAGTGAGAGTATTAGACGCACTAGGATTTTTTCAGACCTCCTGCTGCTTCAGTTGTCCCCGTACCGCCTTTGCTGTCTACATCAAGGAAAAGGACATATGCCTACTCATTAAAAAAACATCCTGCAATTAGAAATTATTTCTGACAAAATCCTGAAACCATCCCCTCCCTGTCCTGCCCCTAACAAACTCCTATTGTTGTTCTTTTTATCACTACATAAATACCCACAGACATATTTTTATTCCCTGAAAATGAAGAGATAACCAACTCATAAAGCAACTGGACTCATAGTCTCTGAGTGGTGAAAGAAGCAAGTGTGAAGTGTATGTAACACGGCCTTTGTTATCACAGTACCCAGAAAGCTTGGACATAAATATTATGCGCTGAAGGTTTAATCTGTTTTAACTCTCCTGTCAATTCACTTGCATCCTAGCTTTATAATTATTGTCAGCATAGTTCCTGCATTCCATTAAATACCAAACCAATGCCATTTACAGAGCTAATGTTTACTTAAAGAGGTATTGTAAATGTGACAACAATCTCTGGTGGTGGTGGGGAAATACCAACACAGTTCTCCAACATCAGGATCTACGGCTCTCCTCCAGCCCACTTGGCAGCACCTACTCTGTGACGTAAAGCTTTCATCTTCAGTGAAAACAAAAACACAACCACCAAATGAATTCTTTTTTAGAGGCGATGACAATGTGCTGTGTGAAAGCAAGCAGTGCTTTTGGCATGCTCCTCCTGGTACACTGGCATACAAACACGGAGGGCTTGCAAGCAATGTTCCTGCACCATCGGGAGCATCACCACCCGCTCTGCAGAGGGACACAGACCCTCACCTTGGGGCGTGTTGAGGCATCTTCAGGGTTCCCAACACGCCTGGCCTCCCCCAGACCAGTAACCCAGTGTAGCAGCTCTGTGTGATGGGGCAGACACAGCGACCGTTGACAGCACCACAGAGATCCTGGGAGAGCTGGCTCCTGCCACTATACCCCCAAGATTTGAGCTGAGCAGGAGCCAGTGCTCCTTGGCAAGCAGACAGATCTCCCTGCCTCATCCATCTTACACTCCCTCATCTCCATTGGCTGAGCAACATGCTGATTTTAAGTACTAGTTTATTTAGGGCTCCCATCAAAAGCTGCACTTGAGAGTTAATCATTCAGAGCAGACACCCGTGTGAAAGTCCTTCACAGTACACCTGTATCAACTGCTGTGCCTCAGGACAGTAAAAATTTGCAATTTAAAAATGGTGTTTTCCATGCAAAGGGAACTGCCTCCCCTCCCACTAAACAAAAGCAATAGATCTTGAAAAAGGAATACATTCTCTCTCCTATAAAGCATAGAATTAAAAACCTCTCTGTATTTTTCTCTTTCCTCCTTAGTCTTCTTTTATTTTCCTTGCTGTGAGTGAAGAAGCAGCAAGCAAAAAGAGAAGTTGGGAAAAGGATTAACCTCTTTTTCTATTCAGTCAAAAAGAGGCACCTGGCTGAAAAAGAAACATCCAGATAAATCACACCTGTCATCTCAAGACTCAAGCTCTCCAGGGCATATAAATGCACAGCACCCTGGCTAAGCACCTTGCCCTGGTGTCACAGTTTACAGAATCACATGGGAGCTGGTGCACGGGAGGGATCTGTGGAAGCCCTGCCTTTCTCTGCGGTCCAGGCACACCTGCACAGGCACCCACAGCTCAGAGAGCTGGAATTAGAACAGCCCAAGAAGAGCCCTCCCTGAGATATGTGTGGAGCAGCCCCTCCAGGCAGCCTCCCCAGGT
Source organism: Acanthisitta chloris (assembly GCF_000695815.1). Lineage (NCBI taxonomy): Eukaryota > Metazoa > Chordata > Aves > Passeriformes > Acanthisittidae > Acanthisitta > Acanthisitta chloris. Next base: position 72,266 of record NW_008689097.1, on the reverse strand, counting down.
GACCTGGCAGGCTCCAGTCACCACCCCAGCACCCTGTGCCCACACCACTTGCCAAGGACAAGGGAGGTCACTGTAAAGCTGCTCCTGATGCTGAGGGGTGTCACTGAGCCAGCACCTCAGGAGATCTCAGGCTCTGCAGACCTCACTTGGGCTTGTCAGTCTTCCCTGCAGGGGCAAGCTATTTAAAATACACAGCTTGTGTGCCCAAGCGTCTGCACAACGTTTTTTCCATGCACGTGTGTGTTTTTGCCGAGTTCACTCCCCTCAACTCAGTTAGGAAGAGAGTCTGAATTTCTCACAAATGACATGACTTGAGCTTTGAACACAATCAGTAGTGCAGATGTACCACCTCCAAGACAATCTTGCAGGTACTAAGCGTCAAAACCTAACTAGTTAAGGCAAGCATCCTGCTGCATTGACTAAGGCTTGTGTTAATTTAAAATGGAGTAAGCATTAACTGGAAGCATTAGGGTTTTTCTAAGGAAGCCTAATAATTAATTTCTCTGTTTTGTCATCAGTACTATTTTCCATCTTTAGGTAGTGTCACCTCCTATAGTATTTTTAAATCCAGATCCACAATCTAGGAAGGACAAGAGAAAGGAATCCTAGGTGATATGAACACTTTTTTCATCTTACTCAACCTGCTTTAAAGAAAAAAATAAATAATTGTGGAAAGTCTGAAAAGTCCAGAATATCAAAGAAAGCATCTGAAACATATGGTAATACTTTGCTCATGATGAACTTTAAAAAACCAAACCAAAACACCAAAAAAACTTCCCTCCCCTTGAAACTTCACAAGTCTGCTCACGTGCAGTGCCAAGTCAAACATGGATGGCATGGCTGCAGAGAACAGTGATGGGAACTGGTTCTGAGGTTGTGAGCAGAACAGGCAGAGCAATGGCTGAGCACCTGTGCACAGATAAAAGCACTCTACTTGCAAGGTAAGTTCCCAGATGCATCTAATAAAAGCTGCTGTGTTATCATGTGATTGCTAGTCTTGGCCACACTCCTCCATTTTTCTATAAATATGATTACAAAGTAGGGGAAAAAAAAAGCTGTTCAGTTCCAAGTACAGAGATTCATTTTTAAGTAAAAAGGGAAGCACTGCTTTTAGCAGCTCAGGCTGCTTTAAAATGAGCTTAATTCTCAATTGTCTTTATGTTTTGGAGTCATTCACACCTGTGCAAGGTGAATGTAATACCAGGGCTCTGGCTCAGCAGCAGAGGCATACACAACAAGCTGATAAGAAAACAGAACGGCTAAAACACAAGAGCAGAACCAAAATATAATAGAGCAATGGCCAGGCTGCCCTTGGTGCTCTGGCCACCTATCACACCAGGCAAGTCTGTTCAATTATTACTACACCAGTGCACCTTTTTTTCTTTTTAAAATGCAGACAGGGTCCCTGTGTAAAAACACACCATTAAAAAGCTTTCTACTCAAATAAGTTAGTATTCTTGAACTCTGTAATGCTAATTAGGATATAAAAGCATTTTAACAGGCTTTAAGAAGTAGTCAGTGCTTTGTGCAGCTTGTTCAAGAGGCAAGCCAGGATTTGTTACACTTTTGACAAGCAGCACCTATGCAAGAAAAGTTTACCTAAGAAGTACCTGTTGCCTTGCATTGCACTCTCCTCTGAAACAATTCCAATTTGTCAGCACAAAAAAATAGCTATTTTTGTGCAAGAAATGGAAAGACATTTTAGAAAGGAAATGCAGAGCCAAATTTTAAGCAAAATTAATCAGTCTTGATTAAGAGTAATGTAGTGAAACATTCAATCTTTCTAAATTTTGTCTTTCAGTAGTCAAGATGCAAATACCAGGTATATTATATTATATCCATCATTATTATACCAAGAAATTAACCAAACGCTATGCTCTGCATTATGTGAGACTGGTGGTGGGAAAAGGAAAGTGACATTTACCATTCTTCTCCTTATACTTCTGAAACTACACTATACTCATCTAAAATAAAAAACTCGGGACCACTTTGTTCCTTTCCTGTCTTTGCTCTTCAGCAACTTCCATAAACAGAAGCAAGGAAAACAAAACAAGAATGAACCACATCCTGAGACAGAAGTCATTAATATATAATTAAGTTATGAAGTTGTCTAACTCCTCCTACTAAAATCCCTGCTATATACTGTATATATTTCTATCTTTGTCGTTATTGCTCTCCTTTCTTTCTCACATTATTTGTAGAATTAATGTGACTCTCATGAGCAAAGAACATCCTCTGCTGACCTAAAAAATAATACAACTAGGCAGAAGAGAAAGCTGGGTGATTCCCTGCTGATGTCTGCACCGAGGGGTGGGAGCAGGCACCGTGCACTGCAGAGGAGGCTGACAAGGGGGGCAGATGGAGAAAGGATGGTTTGAAACATAAGGGCTTTCACCACTTATGAAAGCAAAACTAGCAGGTTACAGGCATAGTCTCCTTCAAGAAAGAAGCAAAGGAATCCTTTCTCTTCTGCTTCTTTTGGTGCAAAGTGATGGCACAGAGATGAGAAAGAGCAAATTTGTTTCTGCTCCTGTACAACCCCACCCAGGTCCAGATACTCATCTCCTTTTGGATAAAAAAAACACTCTTCCTGGCCTCCACACCCAGGGCCCTGGGAAATAACATCCAGCAGCTGCACTAATCTCTCCCAGTTGCTGCAGATGAGTGATGGAAAAGCAGCAGTGCTGCAAACCCTGCTCCTGCCTCCCTCACAGGATCCCTGTGGGTCCTCCTGCTGTCCTGCAATGACCGTTCCTGCCTCCTTCCCCTGCAGCACCACAGTGTGTCTGACCCCGAAGGACCTGCTGCTCTCCCACCTCGACCTTGCCCAATGCTATGGGTCTGTGCTGAAACAGCAGCAGCAGGAGCCAGCTCCCTGCCAGGCACCACGGGCTGCAGAGGCTCCCTGCCCCTTCCCCTGAGCGTGAAGGGACAGACACAGCACACTCAATGCACAGTGTTTCACATCCTCAGCAACGGCAGGATTTTTTATTTTTCCTCCCTCCCACCTCCGCACTGGCACTCTGTTACCAGTCTGTCCTGTGGCTCTCTTCAATCCTCTCCCTCAAAGAGGCCACCCTTGGGTGCAGCTCAGGCTGAAACCCCTTCACCAGCCCTTCTATTAATAGAGGGATGCACAACGCTATGTGCATTCCTACAGCTGCGCTGCGGTCCAGGCAAGAAGAGTATCGTGTAGGAGCCAGGAGAGACCCGATATAAACCAGGATGATGTTGTGCTTCAGAAATTTGTCAGCACGCTGCACAGCCAGTGCCTGTACCAATGTGTCGTGACTCCCACAGTCAGAGTACCTTGAGTGAAATTAATTGCTATAAGGTTTAAAAAAAAGGCACAAGTCATCCTTTGTCATCTTTAAACTTTGTGTGTGAGCACAGAAAAGCCAGGAAAAAATATTTCACTTCTTCCCAATACTGTAATGAATTGCATTTACCAGCAACACTTCAACAGTGCCACGTTTAAACACCTCTGTCCCAGTGGAACGGTAGCTTACTCTACCACTTACTTCCACAGAATTAACAGGCAACTAAGAACAAATAAAGGGAACATGGGAGATGACCTGCAGACGTTTGCACAAAGTAGTCAATTTTCTCATAAAGACCTTTTTACTTAATAAAGGGCAAAGTTTTAAAAACCGTAAGTATCAACAAATTGGCTGCAGAGAATCACAGAGAAAGAGCTGAAGATTAACTTAAGTAACAGTGAAGGGTTTAACAGTTAGGGCATGCATACCTGGGGGGAAAAAACCCTGACCAGTGCAGGCCTCTACAGCTACCAAAATTGGAAGCTGCACAGCATCCAGAATAGCAGTCACTGTATGTGCACAAGAACTCAAGTGAACCTTCTGGTATTCTTTCAGGGTAAGAAATGTAAAGCTCTTCCTACCTTCTAACACACCTTCCAAATAGGAAGTCAAGTACTTGTATAATTATAAAATTAACAGCCAAGAGTTAAAAAATAAAAATCTATGTACCTACCATGTTTAAAAAACACCCCACCACTTTTCACAAGTGACATAAGAAGAAATACATCTACAGATGCTTCTCTATCCTATAACCACCCACTGATGACAACAGAGCTCACAAACAGGTACAGCTGAATCTGGACTAAAAACCCTTGCCCTTACCTATGTTCATAGGTAAGATATGCTCAGCATGCAGACATAACTGCCCGCACACTGAGCAGCATCCAGCACTTGGATAGAACCTGCTTATAAACAAATCTTGGTCCTTCAGATCAGGCAGGTGTGCTAGTAACCTATTTTGGCTCAGCCCTTTTTCCCTCCTGCATGCCCTTTCACAAGCAGCTTTCCTCTACAGTCAGCTTTGCATTTACCCACTTTCTATTCTTGCAGCCAAGCTAAGATATTCAACACCATGTGATACACCACAGAGTTTCACATGAGAGCATCACTCCCTGTGTCCATTCACTATCCGATATTTTTATCCGGGGGCTCCGGATTCCCAGTCTCTTCACACAATGAACTCCCTGATGTGAGCTGACCACTTCTAGGCCGGTGTTGGACGAGCACTGCTCTTCAGATGTTTCCCATCTCTCTTTTCTGAACAGAAACTTCAGAAAGCACTTAAAGTGCTGTTCTGCTCAGCTTCTGCAAATCAGCATACAGACAGATGCTCAACCCACTGATTCCACTTCTCCATTTGCTCAGTAAAAGGATGCATTCACCAGCTTCCTTACATACCCTCTCCTCTGCCTTATCAAGAGTTGCATTGTACCACAGCATATTTTTGGTCCTAGCATTTACCAGAGCTGGATTTCATCGTCATCAGCTGGCTCATGGAATTGCTCCTGCACTGAAAATGCTGCCAACAAGAGATTAGGATTTGGTTCCTAGTTCCTATCTGAAGATACTGAGCAAACAGCTTGAGAGCAGAGCAGAATAGGAGAGTTAGCCAATTGGCAATGCCACACAACTGACCCTTGTTGTCTCCATCCTTGGCTATAGCAAGTTTTGTAGCATTGACTCTGTTAGTACTCAGTATCTCCAGCACAGTTCCTACCTAAACTATCCTTGCTAGTACAATCTCAAACAATGACTAAGAAGGGAAGTATTGCGGCCAAAGTACAGTGTACCAAAAGGAGGTCCATGAAAATGTCTATGCTGGACTGCTCCCCATCTCTCTCAAAAATCATGTAGGATACAACATCAGAGTTGTCCAGCTTCATTAGAAGAGCACATTTCTTACTTTGAAGTTCTAGCAAGGAATGAGGCTATATGCACACCAACAGTTGTGACAGAGATGGAAAAACAGTATATAATTTCACATTGATGAATTGCTTCCAGCAACAGCAGTGTCAACTACTAGGAAAAAACTTCCTCTCCCCACCATGAACCCACAGTTTTGCCTCACAGTAATATAAATTGCAAATAACATCTAGATTTCAAACACATTCACTCTTGTAAGTCTGCAATGTCACTAACACCCTCTTCCCACAAAAGGCTGGCCACATGTTGAAAGCAATGTGCTTCACAAAAATGAAGCCAGAAGGATTAGTCCCTAACATATGAGGAGAGAAAAGATAGAAAGTGAATTCCTAGACTTGCTTAAATAGGCATTAGCAAAAACATGAATGAAACTTAAGGGTCTTTTTCTGGTTGGGTTTTTTTCGCCCCTTTTAACATCTTTTACAATGTACTTTTAATCAGTCACACTGCTGCTCCATAAACAACTAAATCTTGTACTAGCCTTTTCTACTGATGAAAATGATTGAAATCATCTCCATACACTTTAAATTTACATTAATTTCTTTACATGGCTATTTTATCTCCCCAAAGCCAATGTGACCCTAAGAACAGTAACTGGGCAATAAAAATGCAGTATTCTAAGTAGCTGAAATAATTTTCTCTCAAAACCCACTTCCTTTTGTCTTGACTTAAAAGGGGCTACTCATGTGTCTTGGCTAAAATGATTTAAGATTGGGACATAGGTCCAGGTGCCTGGCAGCATCCCACCACCTGCCACCACACACTGAAGAATGCAAATGTGAGGGCAAAGGGGGAAACCTGGTGACCTGCCCGACTGAACTGCAAGCTGCATGTGACATCTTGTGAAACAATTTACCCACAGAATCCAGGAGACCATTCTTACCCAGAGCACTTAAGTTGTTCACACCATCTGAGTGAAGCCAGATAACACCAAGAGACAATGATAGCATTTTCTACCCTGGAGTGTTTTCAGAAACAGGAGCTCCAAGCGGTTACCCTGGTAAAACTAGAGACAGATGACCACAGACACCAATGGTCAGAGTGTCCTGACACTTTTCCTTCCAAGGTCTGAGCTCTTCTGTTGCTGTGCCCATTACTGATCTAGCTGTTCAAAACAATAGCTTTCCATGATGGCGTTCAATCTCTACACAATTTGACTTTACAATTCTCAGCCAAGCTTGGGCAGGCTGAAGAACAAGGTAATCTGTGAATGGCTTTTGGTTTTCTTTGGAGGTTTTACAGAAGCACATTACCCTGGGGGAAGAGAACTGTTTTTGCTGTCCTTGTGAAAATATGCCTGGGATTTGGCAAGTTACAAAGCTTAATGTATTATATCACTGTTTGGACATGCTCTGTAAAGGGTCAAAAAAATTAATCTACCCTGAGTCCATTCATGGCAACAGGCATCTACTGGTTCTGGTTAGCAGGTCAGCTCAGTGACTTAGGCAGACAGTGTCTTTCACTCTCTGCAATGTCTATTTATTTCTTGTCTCCTATAAAAATATAGCAAAAACAAATCCCGTAACTGAAGGCAATGCCATACTGAATCAAAAGTGATCAGAAAGTCCCCATAATGTTCACAAAGAGCCATACCCCTACCATGTTCAAATGGCACAACTATCCTTGCTGAGAACTGATATTTGAAAGGTATTTCTAAGAAAGGAGGCAACTGCAACACTATCACCACCTCCCTCCTCCTGTTAGGAAGATACACAGGCATGAGTGGCAGCATTAATGTCTCCTGCTGCTGTGAGGAAGGAAAATTTGAAAAACCTTTAGGTGTTGGTACAGAGGACTGCGCGAAACCTCCTGGAGAAGGGGTGGAAATATAATGGGTTACAGTGAAACCCAACAGAGGAATTTTATAATGCACATGCTTTATTTAAAAGCCATGCATTTTACTTTAAGCCTGTTCCATTGTACCTGCCAAAGGAAAGAGGAGAAACCTCACACAGTGCCTAAAGAGGCTTCTCCCCGGGAAATCCTCACGTCTCCTTTGCTCGCACTGCTGATGCTGCTCAGAGCTGCCTGTCAGGTGACCTTTACAAGCACATTACCATGTTTGACAGCAACCCTCCACCACAAAAGTTTCCAGGGAAGTTACCCTGCTCCACGAGGTTTCTCATTTTCCCCACTGGCTGCAGAGCGTTTCAGCGCTCTGCTAATTATATCAACACTCAGACACAAACTCACCAAAACAGACGGTGTCCCGAGCCCCAGCTGCAGGGAAACAGGCTTCTTTAAATAATCCAGGTAGAGAGGCCAAGAGGGTCAGAAAGCATCCCTGGACCCCCTCCCACCGCTAACGGGGACTGGCGACAAACTTGCCGGGGCCAGCTCATGTCACTAATTAGGGTGCAAGTCCCAGGGCTTCAAAGGGACAGAGACTGACCAGGGGGTGTAATGCCATGAAGGAGATGCAGTGCCACAGCCCATTGTCAGTGGGACAAAGGGCCCTATTATTGCTCCCGAGAGCAGGGCAGTTCTTACCGTAATTAGGAGACAAAGATTCACGATCCCGGATTTTACATAATCAAGAGATACTCTCCCAAGCGGGAGCCCCTCTCACACAATCAGTGGATTAAGTATTGTTTATTCTGCTGCAAGTAAACAATGAGGTGCTCCCTGCTCGGGGTTTTACATGAAAAAGCAGGACTGGGGAAGACAATGTGGAGTGTCTTTTCATCTGACTTTGAACAGCTAACCCCGTGATTTAAAGTTGTTCATTTGACAGTATCTGGAAGGGTAATGGCCCACCCTGTAAATTAGCTGCTCACATACTGATCCTGGGGCTGCCAGACAACCTCACCTCTTCTGCTGCTTATCAGAGGGGGGTCGGGACAGACAGACTCAGACTGCTCTGGGGGCAAGAGGCTGTATTTACACAACAGCGCTATAATGGCAGGATTAAGGGACCACAAGGAAGCCAGGCAGAAGCTCCTGCCCACCCAGTCACTTTGCCACTGCTGGGGATGCACCTCTGAAGGGAGGCTGGTACCACCAGCAAGACACTGCACACGGGGGCACTACTTCAGAGCAACTGTTTTCACAGTACTACTGGGAGAGCAAAAGGGAATTGGATGTTTGCCCTGTACCCTTACAACAAAAGGCATGGCTAGGCAGATTGAGCATCACTTATTTTTGGTCATGACTGAACAGTCTGTGCTGGGCTATCTACAGTGACAGATCCAAATCAACCACCAGACCCAGAGCATCTGGCTCTGGGATACACAACATCTGATACCTGTCTCACAGGTCCTGATCGAGTGATTTTACAATACTGGCAATAAAAAGAGACTGAGGGTGTTATGCTCCCTGCCCTTTGCTCACAGCACAGCTACTATGCTTCTTTGCTTGTTTGAACTTTAACGAGAGCTCTTTACCCTTGTCTTCTACAATAAGGCAACAACAGGATTTGATGAACGCCATATACTTTGCAGTTTGCTCCCCCACCACAAGCACACCCATATACACGTGCATCCTGCTCTGATACTCGAGCAGAATGCTCCCTTTTCTTCATCCCCTTCACTCAAAAAAACACCCTTAACCCTCACCAAAAGGATTTCAATCACATGAACTTGGGACTGAGAATGCCATGCCATGTTCTGTGTATCTTGTTGAATCCTACAGCCTTGCAGAACCCTGGGAACCATGGAATTACAGCCCCTGCCTGCCAAGGATTTCAACCCACTTCCTTTGGGATGAAAGAGTCACCTTAACAGCAGCCCAAACTGCTCTGCTTACCAGAGGATTTTCTGTTAGGTTGGGCCAAGCAGACGGTGTCATTTGACTTGTCTAGACTAGGACAAAAGGTGTGTTTTAAACCAGACGGGCAGGGTAAGTTGCACTCCAATACGTTAGCTGACCAGGGAGAACCACAGCTTCCTTGTCCTATCTTCACTGACATGTCTTAAATTGCTGAAGCAAATACTTGGCAAAACCCCCTTACCATCATCTAGACAATTCCATAAAGACCAGCATCCCAGCACCACCCTTAAATCATGCCCACACAGCTTGATAATTGTGGCTTTGATTTAGGGACACATTCAAGTCTTTGTTGCTCTACACAATCAAGGGCAGCAAAATCATTTCAGGAGAACATTATCCAAAAGCAAGTTTCCTAATACTAGAGAAAGAGGTGCATGGAGAGGAACAGCATGTTTGGACAGTCAGTGTGTCTTTCTGCCTTGTTGCAGCAGACTGCAAAGCTGCCAAGCTAGAAGGATGTCTATTCTGCTGTCTTTTATCCATCATTCAAAGCAAGCAAATTCACCTTTCCACTCAGGTCCATGGAACGCAACTTTGCAAAGAGGTCACGTCTTCAAGCTTCAAAATGAGGGTAATGCCAGGATAAGCCTAATATGATAACCACTTTCTCTAAAGCATGAAGTGTAAGGCAAAAATATCTCAGACTCCATTTTGTGAGGGTTGCAGAGTACCACAGAACAACTGCTTCAGTCTTGGTCTATAATGAAAATTTCTTTCATTTACTTCAGAAGCAGCAAAGTACACTTAATTATCCACTATTTGATGGACCAAGTTTAAGAAATAGCTCTCTAACTCTTTTGCCAAATCACTGTAACATTTATAATGCCTTTTAAAAACATCTGACATGTATTTACCAAGGTTTTCTAAATAAATAAATAGTAAAATTTGAGATAGTCCATTTAATAGAATGGGATGTCTCTGCTACATGCCATTCTGTTAAGAATCTGTATTCAGGAGTGAGTGTTGACACCTCAAGATGCTGAATTCTTCAGCATTCCGAAAAGATCATTGGAGTCCAAAGACCCAAAAAAAGCTTAAAACACTGACAAGCTTCTGCAAACAGACAATCTCCTTTTCTAAAACATCAGCTTTTCTACATGTTTAAACTAGACTTGGAATATCTCTTTCATATCTTCATGTATCTGGCTCTACATTTTTTCTATGGTAAAAAATAGGAAATAAAAAAGAGTATCAGGAGTCCCAGGGGCAATTACTTGAACCAAAGCACAACATCCAAGCACCTTCCCAAACAATTAATAACTAATTTTTCCTTGTTAAGAGAAGCTGATTTAAGCCAAAATCCACATCATTCCCTAACCTCAACAGGCAAAAAAAGCTTAAAACATGTTATTGAAAGTCTGGAACCAGAAACTCGTCCATCTTCATTCACTCCCATGAGTGACAAAAACTCTTTATATCCAGCTGCCTCCTTCTCCCCAGACAGAATAATCTCACAGGTTGATACCCCAATACTTTTATCAAGTTTTTCTTCATGTTAGAAGCATCTTCGATTTAACTTGTTAAAATTTTGCAACGTTGGCATTTTATTGTTTTATGTAACAACAGTGATGGATTTCGAGGGGAGGAAAGGGGGGCTTGAATTTTTTCTAAAAACATTTCCAGCTATTAACTGGCAAGATTTCCTGTATTTGCAAAAAATAATAGAATTAAGCCCTACAGCACCCTGGTGACACCAGATGAGGAAAAACATTTTAAAAACCTGCTCAAAATCACAAAGGGGGCCGTTAACAGTGAAGGGGGTTGAAGGCCTCCTGCCCCTCTCCAGCAGCCTCCCTCCGGCCATCTGATGACCAGAGACACTCTCAGTACTATTTCTTACCTCAGTGAATTATCTGGATGTGTCTCCATGTGGGACTCCAGCCCGTACTTGCAAAAAAAGTCTTTGAAACACACTGGACAATGATAAACTTCATCGTCGGCCTTCTTATCCCCTTCACCGGAGTGACCATCCTCGACAACCTTCAGAAAAAGGAAAAAAACCTCACTAGAACGAATTTTAAGCAACAAGCCAAACATGTAATCCATTCAAAATCCTTCTCTTAAAAACAAAGTCACAGGCTTCATCAGAACCTTGCTGCAAGCAACCAGAAGTTATTCATTCCTCAACAGAGAAGGTAAGCAACAGAGCCCCTGCATGTGTAAGAATATGCACGACAGAAAAGGAGGCTCAGTAGGAGATAAAGTGCGCAGCTGAGTCACAGATACATCCGTTCTAATGAGAAACTGTGATTTGAACAACTTATAAACCCGTATGTTTATATACCACCAAACTAGCATTCCTCCCCCTTAAGCAAGCCAGGCGAGCTGTCAGCCTAAATTATTTATGCCACTGAGATACTGCCAACTGCTAAGTCAAGTGGTTTGGGGAAAAGCAATGAACTCCTGCATAATTTCTATAGTTCTCTTCTGATTACAGGGAGAAAAGAATGCACAGAAGGAGGGATACTGTGCTAAACAGGAAAGTTACTAGCTTGCCATTTAGAGATAGCAAGTGAAAAGAGTCAAGCTTGGCAGCTACCATACGTTTTGTACAAATGACTGAAATGCGCTAAAATATTTCATAAACAAAACCCTAATGGAAATGTCTAACCTTCAAATAAATATTTTCTGGTCGCTCTTGCAACTTCAATAAAGCAGGATTATGCTACTGTGAAAGGGAAATGTGCTACCGATTTTTTTTTTTCCCTCCAGATCAAGAGAAAACCAGACTCAAGCTGTTACTGCTTTTGAAGTAAAAACATTTTTTTGAAAGTTTAAATCACCATCCTGCAAGACTACTATGAAATGTATGGGAGAAGAAACATCTAGGGAAAAAGCTGCAGCAGCAAAACAACAGTTCATCCTCGTCATCCAACATCAATTATTTATAGATCATAAGCAGAAAAAAATAAAAATAAAGAATTTGAAAAGTTTAATTATTTCCAACTCTGAAATTAGGAATTCATTTTCAATCTCAGACAACAGCACTGACTACACAGGATGAGCATGGCAAGTTCTACACAGGGCTGTAACAAGACCACGTTTTAGTATGTCTGTGCTGACTACATGAACTCAACAGCTGACAGTTCAGGAGGTACCCAGGAACATCTTTTGCTTGTGCCCCATAAAGAACCTTTTTTGCAGGTGTCCTCTCTTCTCTGTCCAACTCAGCATCATGACTAAACTTCCGTTTCGAAGACAATCGCCTGCGCTTCAGCGGCGAGGGGGGAGTTGTGCTTGCTGTGCTGTTCGGGTCCTTCTCATGAATCTTCATGTGCCTGAGCAG
>NW_008689097.1:58639-59931 GCF_000695815.1 Acanthisitta chloris | reverse complement strand
AAAGTCCCCATAAATTTTAATACCAACACCACTTCTAAGGTTTGCCTTTAAAGGATACCATCAGAGATCCCATAAACCAGATTGAATTTTAGAAAAACAGCTGGGGCACGATCCAGCATGGGCCCTTTCCAGTGCCTGCGGTTGTGTGGGGCCACAGCAGGGAGCCCAGAAGCTGTCCCCCATGTCCCAACCCGCAGCACAGCACTTGCCCCGTCATCATCTAGCTCCATGAGCACTGTGCCTGTCTCCCATCACCCAAGAGCCTCTGGTTCAGCCTAATACTGCACAGCAATCTACACACCCAGCCTCCCTGTGAAGGCCTAGTAAGTGAAAGCCTGCAACTTAGAATCTACTTCACCCAGTGCAAACAAATCACCCGATCTTCAGCTGACTAGTTTCCCTGAGCTAGATGAAAGGCATTGCTCCCACGCCTCTTCTGAGAATTCAAAGCTCAAATCTTAAATTTCCTTCCTTTTTTTAAAAAAAATGTAGGGCCTGTAGTTTCACTTCAAATTTATAGTGCTTTTTATGAAAAAATCCAAATGTATTCTAGATATAAAGGCAATTTTTGCTTTTAATAGCTAGAAACATGAGTGCAGGAGAAGAGGTGCCATGTGTCCATACAACTGACGTCAAAGAAGCATGAGGGACACAATGCCACTGGCATTTGGGTGCATCTTTCAGAAGCCACACCCACAACTCTGCTCAGGACTATGCCATTTAACATGCCTGCATGTTATCATGTTCTAACATGAGAGAATGTTGTAACCTAGACACGTCTTGCATGTCCTCCTAACCGACTGGGTGTTATGACATAAAATCCGTTTTAGCTTTGGATGCCAAGGGCATGATGCTTCAAGATAATACACTGGACCAAAGTGACCCACGTGCAGACTCCACTGGAGCTGCTGGGAGGACTGTCTGCTAATGCAATGCTTTTTTAATGCTTCCTTTCACAATCTCTGAACCTTAAAAAAAAAAAGGCATCTAAATTACAGTCTCAAACTATGGCCAGGCTTCTGAGGGTGTTATGCAGGAACAGCCTCAAGCCAAAAGAACCACACGTACCAGAACCGATGCAAGACTAAACTGGCTGTTCAGCTACTGCCTGCTTTCAGCACCCATCAAGGCTGGGGCTGCTCGGAGGACCAGGCCCACATGAGGAAAATTGTGGTTTCTCCAGATCCCCAGTAACCCTCACTGGTCACACAAATGGTGGACATGCAGGGGTGGCACCTGTCAGCCACATACGTGTGCAGATGTGCCCAGCAGATTGGGCACTGAATCACGGA
>NW_008689097.1:34455-58621 GCF_000695815.1 Acanthisitta chloris | reverse complement strand
TTTCCCTGCTGATCGCACATCCGCAAGCAGAAGAAAGTTCTGAGGGTTTGGCTCTGCCAAGGTTTGACAGAGCCCAGGCAGAAGTGGGAGCGCTGACACAGCCTCCAAAGTGCTGTGCACTTCCCTGCCTCAGCCCTCTGGTAGCCCTGCCACCACAGGCACCAAAGCAACTGATGTATCCACAGTTTCAATGATCTCTTGAAAGTGAGACACAGGTTTTCACATGAGCCTGTCTGTACCCCCACCCCAGACACACACACACACACACACACACACACACACACACACACACACACACGACCTAACTGCTTAACCTCCTGGCAGCTGGGCTGATGCATAGCTAACACTACTTGGCCAGTTACTCTTCAGATAGCTAGAGAGCAAAATCACTCAAGCTAAATTACATTCATCCAGAAAACAAACAAACAACAAAAACCTGCTATGAATTAAAAGTGGGACCTTTTTCTCCCAATTTTCTTTTAAAGTCTCTTTTCAGCTATTAACAAGTATGCACAACTTCAGTTTAGCAGCTACCTATGCAAAACAGCTTCCTTACGGCTAAGTCCTTTCCTCCTGCTGTTTGTTCACCTGTTGAACTCTGCTTGTTTTGATGGAGCTGCTCCTCCTTCAGAGGGGTGTGATGGCACAACCACAGCATACCAAAAGGAAAAACTCTTGAGACCTCCACTTAATGCCAGTCCAACCTGGCACCTCTGCCTGGCATGACCTAATGCATGCAAACACACTGGCTCCTGCAAGTTCCAAAAGCAGTTCAGCTGTGTTTGCAATATAAAGTATGCCAAAAAGGCAGGGCTTGCTAATGTGGGTGCAGCACCACAGTGATGGAGCACTGCTACGTCTGGTGCCAGTCATCAGCTGCTCCCAGCTTGCAGTTCTCCTTCCTGCAACGTGTGCGCTTCTGCCATGCCCTAAAAGCCAGAGCAGAATCCATACCCACAGCAAGGAATGTGGTAATCCCTTCATGTTTTAGTTTTGCATATTTGAAAGGAAGCAGCCTGAGCTATTGAGCTATAAACAGGAAGACACCCTGACTGCACCTTTGACTTTTACTGTGCAGGTCAAATATCACAGCCGCTGTGATAGCTCTCTGCATGCGATCATTAAGGGGAAAAAAAGAAGGATACAAAACCAAAGCGGCAGGTTCCAGAGTTCTCAAGCAGAGTCACAACCTGCCCACATTACAGCCAGCAGGTTGTTCCTTTGGCAGGTTAAGCAAGTTTCACTACATCAAGTTAAGGGTGGAGAGGAAAAAGATTACTAGAGCTACAGCCCAAGATAAGCGGGAAGATAAAGCCAAGAAGTACAAAGGATAGACACAATCTTCATCTCTCTCTTTTACTTTGCAATATGGATGTCATTCTGCCCCAAGAAAACATTTATCGCCCAAAATGGGTTGAACTGAAGCAGATGCCAAGTCACATCCACAGCCTTTCTTTTAAAGTTAAACACTCCCTTCACCAAGGCTTCTTTTACTTAAAAAGTTTCCTAACAATAATTAAGGGGAGGGGGAAGTATTTGTGTTGCGTTATCCTCAAGAGAAGAGTTTGCCTTGATTAGATCTTACATGTAACACTGAAAATGTTCAACCTCACTGTTCAGCCTGCCAACATACAAAAAGAACAGGAACAAAGCTGTGCTTAGAAGTTATTTTCCCATTGTGACTATAACAACGTATTTTGGCCTGACAACACTGGCATACTTTGAATGCGAAAGACAGGCTCATAAGTCAGCCTGGCTTTCAGCATCTTACAATGATAAAGGAAAATGATATGACATTCATCAGTTCCAAAAAAATAAAGATAAACACTCAACACTAAGTGAGAATGTAGTTCAAAAAAAGAAGGGCAAAATGAGGACATGCACAGTAATGCTCATATTCAGCTGCAGATGCAAGTTCCAGTAACATGTGCCAGCAGCTCTGAAGTGACCACCACTGCAGCTCAGACAGCCAGAGCCAGAGCGGATGAAACTTAGCTTTTTTTCCCAATTTAAATCAATGAATTGTGGCACTGAGCCATCCTGCAGAGCAGCCCAAGTACAGCAGACAAGCTCAGGAAGGTACAGAGCCCTGAAAACTGCACTTCATATGGTGGTTATTAGTCTCCCCAGCACGCATGCAAGTACACACACACTTGGAACAGTACTGAGGGTGGAATACTAAAATGCAACTGTGATACAAAGGATGACAGGAAGGAGATGAAAATTTCAGCTTAATATTAGGAAGGACTCCTTTGCACTAAGTGCTAGCCAGCTTTGATCAACCTCTCAGAGAAAGTGGTGGAACTCTCTTTAAAGTGAGACCAGAGAACCAGAAAAATTTGCAAAGAATAATCCTGAAACAGAAAGAGGAAATTAAGTCTTTTCCAAAAAAGGTATGATCCACCTCTGAACTAAACTCTTAATGTTTAAGAACTGCTATGTGTAAAAGGAAATAACTTGCGACACACTAGGCTTTTTGCAGCACAGCTGTACATGAAAAAGCTCTCCTCGTAATCCCTTCCCTCCCCCTCACACAAGGAATTTCACAGGTGTGCCAAGAAGATCCAACTGCGCTATTACTGTGTACAAGTCAGTCCTCAGGACAAAATCACATTTTTTCAAGTGCTCGACTGCCTTTCATTCCATCCTCCCCCTGAGAATCACCTTCCGCTTCCCGTCTTCTGCCACAACTTTCCTCTCCCCTCTCAGGGTCACATGAACAGGATGACTAAAACGATACTGCACAAGAATTCCCCCAGCTTCTTTCCTTTTTCTTTTTTTTTTAAGACAAATGGGCAGAAGACGTTTCCAGCCTCACACTGCAATGCAGTGCATGATTTCAGAAGGGTGACTATTGCACCAGAAGAGCAGCAAGTGAATACTCTGCTACTTTATATTGAAGAGATTTCTGTAATAATAAGCAAATGCAGAACGCAAGTGCCTTACTCCTTTTTCTCCTTGTGGATGGTGTTGGATCAGTTAAGTGAAGTGACATGCAGCTCCGGCTGGTCACATCCCAGTCTTTACCGCATCTCCAAGAAGGGCTGATGTACTTTCTTAATGCCGAGGGGATTTGCATGTTGATCGTATAAGCTTTCTGGAGGTCTTGAAACAGGGCAGCCTACAGCTTCAATGCCAAAACCAGAACGTGGGCAGGTTTTGACTGGCTGGCTCAAGGCTAGAATGAAGTGACATGCAGCTCCGGCTGGTCACATCCCAGTCTTTACCGCATCTCCAAGAAGGGCTGATGTACTTTCTTAATGCCGAGGGGATTTGCATGTTGATCGTATAAGCTTTCTGGAGGTCTTGAAACAGGGCAGCCTACAGCTTCAATGCCAAAACCAGAACGTGGGCAGGTTTTGACTGGCTGGCTCAAGGCTAGAATGAGCAGCCAAAGCATCCCGAAGGAGGCAAGTGCGAGACACAGCTGCTCCCAGCTCCGGGTCCCACTGAATTATGAACAAAACCAGGAGCTCCTGCTTTGCATGCAGAAAACCTGATCAGCGCCACTTTGGCTCTTGGAGAGGAAGCATCCCTCACATGCGTGGGAATCTCTCACCTCTTAATTCCGGGGAGAAAATAAACTAACACCATAGCTGCACCCTGAGTTTCTGTGGCTGCTGATGTGCTTCACATCCCTAAGAAAAATAGTCCAGTCTGGCTCAGAGGCCCGGGCAAAAGGAAGGTATGGAACAAAAGGGTGTATCTGCAGCCTCCAAGCAGGGTCCAGGGTTAAGCCTCTCCGTATAACTATGGCAGCACAAGCACTGCTGGCTTTCAGTCAAGAGAGGTTTATGCCAGGTAGGTCTGATTAGAAGGAGAAGCATGTCCAGAGGGGGAGCAGCAAGCAATTTCAGTGAGGCCTGGTTGGGAAAGTCCCAGCATCTAAATCAAGATTAATTCTTGAGCACAGAATCCAGTGTATGTATAAACACCCTCCTCCTCCCTCATGTCTCCATGCCTGTGGAAACACAGTGGGGAAGCCAATGAATCCAGGCATTATCAGTCCAGAGAGATCATCTGACAGTATCAAATTCAGGTTCTGGCTTCATATCCCACATATTATTACAAGTTTCTCCACTTTACCACTAGATGTACCCTATACTCTACTATATTGCACATGGCTATTCTTCATCTCCCTCCTGATTTCTGAGCAGTTTGATATCAAAATCAAGGGGGAAATCCTCAAACATTTGATGCTAATATAAAGACAAGGGAGCTACACATCCAATCATTTAAATCAAAGGCTAAGAATGAAAATCAGTGCTTTCTCTTCTTCACCTTATTTAAAATACACTTTTTCCCCCTCCAATGAAAGAATTACTCGAGTTCCAAAGCTAGACTGGGAAGGATTGAGCTGATCAGATGCCCAAAGTACAATTTAGCTGATACAAATGCTTTATCTCTTCCACCATTTTTTTTCTTGAGATCTTTCACTTACACTGCTACCCTCAAATAACAGTAAACAATCTCCAAAGAATCAAAAACACTTTCTTAATAATTTACAGTCAAGAAAAGAAGCCTGTCCTTCAGAACATGACCAAATATCTCTGTTTATAAAAAACAGTCTGCTTTGTTAAAGCTTCCATTTTGTGCCATTGTGTCAGAACCAACAGGAGTGCAGGATGCATCCAAGATAGGCTGAAATTTGGCCCATGATGTTCTTCAGGCCTTGTGAAATGACAAAAAGGTCTCACAGAGGAAGACAAGGCAGCCTCCAAAATTACACTGATAATATCTCTTTTCAGAGGTTTCTATGTCACGTCATCTTTGCCACCGCTTTTGTTTCATTCTGCTTAACAAATGATACTTCAGCACAAATTGTCTAGAAATGTACAAAAACACAGGGAATTCCTCTTCAAAGCTTCTGCCATTTGACATGCACAGGAAGTAAATCCTAAACAAAGGGAAAGTGAAGCAGCAGTATTTTTAGGAGCAATCATTTAATATCCTGCTGTTAACTGCCTCCTTAAGAGTCTTGTGAATATGACTGGAACTTAAGTCAAAAGTGCAGTAATATTACACCCTTCGGTTAAAGAGTTTAGTCAGTTGTTTGTTTGTTAAAACATGTAGAGAATCTGTATTGACAATGTATTTCCAGTGTTAATTACCAACATCACCCACTTAAGAGAGCAATCCACTCAGCCCTTGCCAGTTGTAATCACAGGAACCAGAAAGATGCAGGTAATTTTGCAAATCAGACATGACCTGTACTTGGACAAGTTTATGTCTGTCTTCTCTTCTTGGCTTGTTTAATATTTGTACCCTAAAAAAACCGCTCAAAAATGACCCAAAAAGCCCTCAGACATGCATGCAGAATTCATAGCAAGTCAAGAGACATTCAAATACCAAAACCCCAACCATATGGTAAACGCCCTCTTACAACTGCAGGGCAATCTCCAAACAAATTTCAAGTACCACCAAATATTCTCATAACCAGTGTTGAAAACTAGAACAAAACGAAGCTGAACAGCAAGAAGTCTCTTTGGCTATGCCAGTAAGAAATTCATTGCAATGCATGCAGTGAAAGGGTAAGGTGGAACGAACAGGTCCAAGGAAGGATCAGACTGGGAAGCCCTGACTCATTTCAACCACATCTGCAACCAGGATATCCCCCAGATAGTGCTCCCCATGGCACAGGGGCACTGCCATCCTGCCAGCATGGCTCATTACCCTCATGGAGGCTCCAGCACTTATTAGCACTGTCTACCAGGGCTAACATTGGCCCCAGTGAGCCTCTCCACATAGCAGCATGCAGTGACATGTTGGTGTAGCAGCTCCCTTGGTATCCCAGAGGTGCCCAATGTGCCCCACAGATGTGCCTTAAGCACCTCCCTGAGTTTCAGAGCAGGCTGCCACACTGTCTGTCTCCCTGAGCAATGAGGTTGTCCTGGCAGACAGCATCATTAGAATGATATGAGCATTACTATTCAGATCCACCAAGACCAGCTGGGTGCACTAGGGCTGAAAAAGCCACCTGTGACTACATTCAAATGACAGATCTGAAATCTCTTTTCATTGCTACCAGGACAGTCTGCAAAGCTAACCAGTACCATGCAGCTGCCAATACATGACACCTAAGGATATACGATACACACACATGCACACAGAGAATTCTGTATTTTTATCCTGGAGAAAAATTTTGCTTTGCTGTGAAAAAAGGCAAATTGTAATCATAGGTGAGAGGAAAGATACTGATCTACAAATCCAAAGAAGGGGGGCACCATTTTTGAATAATTATGCTGTATTCACATTTAAGCAACTACTTGCTATGCAGACTCAGCAAGTTCAAACAGGCTGAAATTGATACAACTGCATTCCCAGCTTGGCTCAAAGTTACTCCTGTTCTCTAATAGCAAAGTTGTCAGAACACCTCAAAGGAAAAAAGGGAGATTTGCCTGATGATGCTGCGACAGGGAAGTGATTCAAACCATGCCTCCAAAGCAAAGCTTCCCTAAGGACAGCAAAGGAAAGGATTCATTTGCAGTTCACATCAACCATGGCATAAGGGAGGGCAAAAGAGGAGGGAAATGCAGTGTGAGCTTCTCAGTATCACTTCACCAAACTGCTGGCCCACAGTCTGCACTAAGTTTGGGCAGACCTAAATTAACAATGCCAAATATTGCAAGGAGACTTCCAAGCTGTAACAGACTCTTTCATATGGGATAGTATTAAGCAAGATCCTTCTGAGGGAACTGTACTTCCTTCAGCTTGGACAAGAAAGTTTATTAGCAATGATAAATTTAAGCAGGAATAAGACTTTTAAAAGTGTACCAAAAACCTGGCCTTGGACATCCTGAACTGTTTCCTTCAATCTTTTTGAAAATTTGTGGTATTCAGGCATGTCCTTTAGTTACCATGCTATATAACCTTATACAATGATTTCACTGCTGATTTTTCAGGAAGCTTCATATTTAAAGAAAATTAGTGTTATTAGATGGTAAAGATAATTAAAGCCACTTTAAATTTTAGTTACCGGAAAAAAAGGAGAGACAAGGAAAGAGAAAATTAGAGAAATTATATTAGAAGGGTGAAGATACTTATCCTTAAGAGCAAACACAGTCAAAGATGTCCTAGGTACATCCTGCCTCACCCCCAAAACCGCACCCCTTTCCTAACCAAGCAAACATAAGCCCCAGCCACTTCCCAGAACCAGGCAAAGCCCTCATGCTGTTGGTTCCCTCTCACACTCCACTGTTGAGCAATCCCGATGGCACACAGCACAGAACAACTTGCTGCGTCACACAGCTCAAGGAGGAAAAAATAGACAGCCACAGCAATGCTGGAGACACTGTGCAGATGGAGCTGAATATCTCCCCCAACACACACTCACACACGCAAGGAAGAGGCTCTAGATAAGAGCAGCACATCTTTCTTAAAGCAGGGTCTCCGCATCACCCTGATATCAGCAGTCACCACATAACCCGAGGGGCAGGGAAGTAAGAGGTTATCACTGCACACACACAAGTTGTGCAAACTTTTCCCAGCGCTCAGAATGGCATCCCAGCAAAAGAGGATTCACGTGCTCAGCCCATTTCCTCTCCTGTTCCTGAACACGTGGTCCTCCTTCCTCACAGCATTCCCCTGCTGAGTGAAGAAGCACTAGGAAAAGGCTTCACATCTTGTTACACATCTGTTCAGTGAAGTGTAGGAGCTGGAAACGTAAGTCCCCACGACTCGTGCTATTTTACAGGAGTTTGGGAACTTTGTCCTCCAGCAAGATTTTATTTTGGTTCAGTCCACGAGCGACTGTTGCCTTATTCCTTCTACCCTCTGTTTGAAACTGTCAAAAATCAACAGCACAAAGAAGTGTCTTAATGTCAAAAACAAGCCATACAGAAGTTGTACACCTTCTGTGCTTCAAGATATTTTTCCACAGTCAGTGCTGACTCTGAGGATTTACCAAGAAGTCACTGAGAGTGTTTCGCAAACTTCAGCTAAGTGAGCAGCCTGAAGAGCTCAGTGTATCTATAGATGCTCTCAAGAAACAAAAAGCAGTATTTGCATATTGTGTATTATTTAGCAGTTGCATAATGGCACGACTACTACACAGACCGTGTCTTTGTCTAAGTTGTGTGCATCATGCATGTGAGCATCACAGTTCAAAAACCCAAGTGGAAGGACATGGCTAAGTCCAAACAACAAGATTCCCCTAACCATTCTTTTCATTTTATAGCTGGAGAAGTTACCCCAAATGCTGACAATCTACTGTTAACAAATAGACTATTTTCAAAAGAGGGGAGAAAAGAAAGGAAAAAGCTTGCTGACCCTGAGAGGGGGTATGTTCTGCAGTTTGCTGGTTTCAGCATGCTGAACTAGAACAGGCTGAGCAGGTTAGATACTGGGGGGAGTAAAGGTAAAGCTGGAAGACATACATTAAAGGTGGAATGACAGCAACCACAAATGCAGTTTGTGATAGACTTTTTCCTCATTCTCATGGGTAACTTGGCCCAGGAATCTTTTCAGACACAGGAGGAACAGAGGGAATACACGTTCATTAGAGAAGTGATGCGAATATTTCTGACATGCATGCACAACAGGCTGAACAATGACTACCTTAACATACAAACTCTCTCAGCAAACTTTCTCACCACCAGCATATTCTACAGAGAATCACTCAACTGAAGTACAAGCTATAAGACAAACCACCAACTGAAATGTGAACAAAACAACATGTTACTTGTTAACCTTGAGAGCTAACATCTCTGCAAGAACTGTATTAATGTCAGGTTTATGGCAGAGGACTAAAAGCACCTCAACTCCTCGCAAAGATCGCCTGGATTTTCTAGTGCTTGCTAAGTTAAGGCTTGTATTTATTTTGTAGCTCTTCAAGGTGAGAAGGGGAGGAAACATCCCTGAGAATACCAGACCTTCAGAGGAGGTGATATTCCTGAAAGGGTACTTATGTGGAAAGATCAAGGTCTTGCACTGCCATGTGCTCTGTGACTAGAGTCTAATCTGTCAAGTGTCTTGTGCTTATTTGAACTGTGACATGGGTAACAAAGCAGCACTAAGCTACGCTCAATACACTCTGTTATATGGAGATTTATGTTATTGCCCGTGAGGAGGGTGGTATTACTCTGCCACGTCAGACCACCTTCCCCTCAACACAAATCACAGCAGAAACCTACACTCATCGAGAAAAGAATGTCCCCTTCTTTTTTGTCTGCAGAAAACCAAAACGTAAGGATCCACAACCTTAACAATGCACAAGATTAGACTTCGCTATTGCTTAAAGGCAACACACACAAAATCTAGGACTGAAAAGCACACTGAAGTCTTTCTCATGTTTAGGTACTGAAGAGCTCTGGAGATGTAAGTATAATGTCCCTCATTGTGTACTTCGGTTCTCAAGAACAATGGAGCTAATTAAGGTCGGCATATAAATCTTAACTCTGCACTTCCTTGCTTCGCTTGATTCTAATCAGATCTCAGCATTTGTGCTTTTGTGTTAACTTCCTTTGCTGTTCTTTAATGATAACTGAAGGGGGATACTGTCCAAGCCTACAAGCAGCATGTAACACATCTGAAATCATGGCATCTGCTGTTGGCTCTGAGGGCTCACAGAGGTACTGCGGCACAAGAGTTCATTCAGAGTCTTTCACCACTGAAGATATTGATGGAAGGTTTTTCTGCATCACCTGATTTATGTGTCATGTGAATTAAATAAAAGTTTTTATAAAGTTTTCACAAAAGTTGACCAATCTGCTCGGCAACAGCGAGACAAAGTTTCTGTCAAAATACTGTAGTCTTCTAGTCTATCAGCTGATAAGAGAGACCAAAAAGCTTCCCTCCACCTGTTTCCTCACCCTTATTTCCAAAATATATTAGCAAAAAATGTTACAAACACTTTTTAATTGCAAAGAGAAACACACATCTCACCTGCATTCTGCAACTACAGTCATTAATTACTAGAAGCAGAAATCAGTCCTTTGTGTTCGTTATCCCTGCTCAAGAATTAGGGCACTTGCATTTGCTGAAGATTATCTTTCACTACCATGCTGACAGTGGTTAAATCATCCCCCATGTATAAGGAATGGATTTAAAAGCCTGTAATACAGCCTACTTCTTAATATTTAAGAGCACTGCCTACCAATTACTACATTGAAATAAAAGCTCCTTAGGAGATGACTAAAGAGACATTTCTATTGTGCAAGACAATAAGAGACAGCCTTTTCACACGGGTGAAGTGTCAATCATTTTCAGTGTGGTGAGTTCCTTGGCTATTTGCTTTTAGCTTCAAGATCCTGTATGGTCAGTTTTTCAAGCTACACCAAATTTCCACTTGGCCATCTTTGTAAACCACCAGAAAACAAGCTCTGTTGTAATAAGGCAGTTCCTCTCCTGTTCTGGGGGGGAAAAAAAAAGCTCATCATTACATTTGGCTGTGCTCTGCTGCCAGAACTCCCATCTTAAGCAAATGCCTCCCTGCACATGGTAGACTGCAGAGATACTATTTGTACTTAGAGGCTGTTCATTGTTACTGCACTGCACCCTACAAAGCACACACAAGGTACTGGAAGCAGGCCAATGCCATAAATAACACGGGAGTGATTCACAGGTGGGATGCAGGGGG
This sequence comes from Acanthisitta chloris, assembly GCF_000695815.1. Lineage (NCBI taxonomy): Eukaryota > Metazoa > Chordata > Aves > Passeriformes > Acanthisittidae > Acanthisitta > Acanthisitta chloris. Next base: position 48,045 of record NW_008689097.1, on the reverse strand, counting down.
AGGACAGATTCAGCCAGCCCTTGAGGACACTCTGCCTATTGGATATTTGCACAGTGACAGGCAGCCTGCATGCATGCCTGCCCATGGAGCACAGATCCATGTTCAAGTGAGCAGGGAAATCATTAAAGCGTACACATCTCAACCCCTCTGCCTTTATCAGGAACCAACACTCATCTTCTGACCACCTTCCAGAAGCCTACACTCTTCATCTGCCAGTGAAGATGGCCAGTTAAAACACTAAACTTCACAGGTTACTCTCCAGCATGGGCATTTTCTGTCTTTCTCAGGAAACTCACTCAGCAACATACACACACACCTAGAGTGTTGTTTAGAAAAGACTTCATCTGAACATCAGAATAGTACTGTACCTTGATAACAAAAACAGCTGTTTGTCTCTCCACAGCATATTAAAAAGAGAAGTTTGGGGAAATTATCTAGCACTGAAATAAGATTGAGAATGAAAGTGTCTTCTTAATTAAAAGAAGAAATACCTTCTTTGATAGGACCCTTTGTAAGCATGCTTCAAAGCATAGCTTCTGCGATCCAGATCTTCCAATCTGAGTTTCAAAGACTTCTGCATCTGGTTGTTGCATGTGGTGTTTTGCATGTGCCAAAAAAAAAAAAAAAAATCCCCAAACTTTTGAGACCTGCTCCTGAGATGGTACATAAACAGCCTACAAGTACCTAAGCAGGATGTAAGTAAAAAGCCATTATGAATAATTTTGTTACGTAAGGAATGGAAAAAGAGAAAGAAGGTAGATACTTGTGACGTTTTGGTTTCATATGAAACATTTCAGTTTGTTTGCATCACCACACTTACGGCCTGGAGAAAACTGGCCATGGACTCTGCAGCTTGTTTTACCCCACTGGGGAAGCTGTGGCTGAAACACATATATTATCCCTTTACTCTTTTCAGACTTGCCACAGAGCCTTTAATAACTTCCCACTGGAAACTGGCAGGAAATTTCATTTCTTGCCTCCCTTCTGGCATTTCTATCCTATTAACATTTTCAAGTTGCACAGAGAGCATGTCTTTGGCAGGGAGGAAAATGTTGACTTTAAAGTGATAGGTACAGACCATTCTCAGTCACAGAAATGGAAAAGGAACTGCTGACAAAGTCTTCTGCCCCCATAGGAAACACTTTTGGAGCAAGTGGGGAAGGGCATCTACTGGAATGCAACACAGTAAGTCAAGCAAAGTTTCTTCTCCACCTCAAGGTCCCTTACAAACCAGCACCACCACAGCAACCCACAGCCACAGCCTAACTCCTCTATCTGCATTTTGGGAAGATTCAGTGGCTGAGATGGAATAAGAGACTTGCAGCCTCCTATCTGGTGTCAGAGTCTAGACCCAGAACGGCTCCTCAGAATTGGGCTATTCCTAGATGAACCCCCTAGGGAGATACTGTGGCAGTACAGATGGAAAACCTTTGGAAAGCCTTTAATAATTGCAATCTATTGACTGGAGACAGTACACTGGAAATTCCCAGCTCTTCCAGAGCTACAGAAAACTCTTCATACACCCCCACACCCCTCCATATAGTTTATGCTCCTGATGGAGATATGAGAGTATTCAACTTTAATTGACTGTGACCAAGAGAAAGCCACAGGGTCTGCCTCTCCCAGCTGAAAAGTGAGAATCACGCATATCCTAAATTGCAGATTTTCTTATGTACTGATCATTGCAGTGTCATTCTAGTTACAGGAATTTTGAACTCAAAATTAACTATGACCTAACTCCTTCCTCAAAATTCCCCAGAAGCCCCAAGAATACAATGCCCCCAAACCCCAAATGAGTCCCTGATGCTAGAAGGCTTGCTATTTCCAAGATGACTTGCTCTTTCCAGTACCAGTCAGAAAGCATTTCTAAAAACAGCATCATCTCCAGATCTCCTCCCCTAGAGCAATTCCTGATCCTGATACCAGGCACTGATGGATCCCCCAGTTATCATCTCAGTTATAACCCTCCCCAAACAGCAGGAGCAGCACTAACAAGGAGGCAGACAGCTTGACGGCACATTCGGAAGAATGAGAAAATCAGCTTTTCGCTCTGGACATTGAGCTATCTCCAGAGACCTTTACTCTCTCCAACTGCAACTGTCTGTGCAAGAGGCTCAGGTCACTCCTTAACAGCCTGGCAGCCCTAAGAGAATTTTCAGAGATGCCCCAAGCTCAAGGTATCCTGGCCAAGAGACACCCTGGTCAGACAAGGAAGCAGGTTCTAATCTCTTCTTCAGAATAGTGCTGCACAAGAGAACCTTCTCCCTCCACCCCTGTCTGCTGTCCCCATTCAACCTGACTTGTTGACAAGGAGCCAAGGAACAGAACAAAAAGAAACTGGACTTCATGTGAGAGGCTATGACTCATGTACAAATAAAGTGTTGCATGTATTGTGGGAGTCAGGAAGGGCAGCATCAATTTCACAGGTGAAGAGTACATGCAACACCCCAGGACAGCTAGACTAACTCAGAGATGTGCAGAAGACATCATTCTCACTCCACAAAAAGTCTGGCTACTGCATTCAAAACAGCAACAAATAAAAGCTCCGGGTTTTTTTCTTTCTTAATAAAGTGAGGGTGGAGAAAAATTACTTTTGATGGAAATGATGTACACTTGAGAGTGTAACGACACTGATATTTTTTAATCCCAAAAAGCAATCAAAATCTGCCTCCTTCCCTCTTCCACTCAGCTGAATGTCTAATGACCTGGCTGCTCTGAGGTGGAAAAATGGATCAGAAATTTCATCCTGTGATGGAACAGCAATAAACACTCCTGTGGCACAGTATTTCTCTGGACAAAACCATTCCATTGTACTTTTTCCCCTAAAAGGTCTGGATTTAAAAATAGTATAGACAGATAAGCAAGAGCCAGAACAAGGCAGAGCTGGGGAAAGGGAAGATGTACACAGCATGTACCTATACATTTTTTACCCCCATTCAGGTACCACTGGACTAACTTCTCACTTGCTCCACTCTAGTGAACTGAGCATATTTGATGTAAGTGCAGTAACACTTGGGAAGCTCACAAGCTACGTTGATTCTTTTGCAGCCCATTCACAAATTTCTGCCAAACCTGTAACTTTTCTCTCTGACTGCACATTTCAATGCTCCAGACACACCACCATGTTGGCTACCAGGGGCATGTTAGAAATCTTATCTTTTGCTGGTTTGGGCATGTATCTGTCACTACTTGGGTACCATAGCACAAAATAGAGAATGATAAAGGAACTGCACACAAAAACAGAGAAAGGTGGACTTGTATTATTACCTAGCTGGTGCAGAAGGTCAGATATGGCACCATCAAAAGCAAGGCCTATGGGAGTTATACACAAGGCAGGACCTGGCAAGCAGGTCCTTGCTCCAGAATCCTAAGGCAGAAACAGTTCTGAATGTGATAAGAGAGGCATTCAGCCAGAGCACTGACAGTCCACTGGACATGATGCTACAGCTAAGCTTGAGATGCCTGCAAAAGAAATTTACTTCACACCATCTTAGACTAGAAATACCTATTTCAGATAGAGGTACCAGTAGGCAAAATGAACATCTTCCTTGTGAGAGTGTCATAGCAGCAGATAAAAAGATTTGATTTGATTTTGCCGTTATCCTCATCTGCCTACTTGCACATTGATGCTTCCCTTCAGCATCAAGATTCAGTATTATACCCTGTTACAGCAACAAGAACAGGTTATTCACTGGAAAAAAAACGGTGGCACAGTCTGCCAACCACAACTCTCCTTTAGCAAAACCAGAATGTTTCAATGTGCTCAGGGTTTTGCCTGTCATGGGTCTGGGGTCACTTGCTGCAGGGCCACCAAGCTCAGTAACAGGTTTCTGCTGCTGCAGTGCAGGCCTACACAAGAAGGAGTTTTACAGATCAGACAGGAACCTATCATATGGAAAGAAATTTTAATATGAAGATTTTCCTTGCAAGTACTTAGGTCCTTCTTAGTGCAATCAGTGAATACAGCACTCCATCTTGGTAACTTCCAGCAGCATCTTGTTGAAGAGAAAAATTTTAAACCAAACAATCTTCTCATCAGAAGGTTCTGACCTGTACTCACTTCTTAAGGACAAGTCACTGAGCCTAGCACTTCTGGCAAATCTGCTACAAAAAGCATGCTGAGAGTTGCTGTACTGGAAACTCACATAAGCAAAGGTGACTACATCAAACTCTCAAAGGCCTGGAGTCAAGTTTCAGGGGAAGGCTCTTCTCCCTGCTTCTAGGAGAGGATGAGGAGATGCCTCGTGAACACAAAGCCGAAGAAACCACAGAAGCAGTCCTTCAGCAAACAGCCCAGACGCAAGTGACTGACCACCCCAGAGTTCTACCACTGGAACTCACTCTTGGATCCTGACAGTGCCATTAGCTGCAGCTCAGCAGCAGCCCTGCCTTCCTCACAGCACACAGACTAACCCAGTCTGTAAACATGTGGCTCACAACGCCTCTGGTCAGATGAGTCAGATGTATGACTTTTTCAATGCCCAAGGCCAGTTTCTCCTCCATTGTGCTTTTCCCTTCTCATTTTATATCTATCTTTCAAACTCTCCCCAATTCCAATCAATTATAAGTTAAATAAATACAGAATTACAAAACTGCATGCCCTCCAATTTCTCCTCTGTTTTCATGTAAGTGTTTAACCTGGACGAAATGATACAGAAAAGATGAAGCTATAAACAGCTATTGCATCCTTTGTGCAGCATTATGTTATCTTCCCTATTGTCATGGAAATGATCCCTGCCATTCCACCTATAGCACACTGCTTAGAAAGTAATGGGTAATAATCAAGGAAACAAGACCTCTTCCCTCCCACACAGGACCAGTCCATAATCATCACTCTTGCCATTTTGCTTAAAAGCTATATTCTTTTCCCCACTTTTCTCACAATTTCTTTGTAGGTTGCAAACTCTTTGATATGGGGACTAAAACTATGTGGGAATCCACAAAGTCTTAATCAGCTCTGAAGTGTTCCACCCATGCAAATACATGGATACTGAATCAAGGGATGAGAGAGGGGAAGGGACATCCACATGATTTAACATTTTGTTTCCCCAGTTGACAATTGTACATATTGCTATATCCCTACAAAGGAAGCTACGGGAGAGGCACCTCCATGACAGCACTTGGATGCCTAACTATGTAACATCAACAACACCACAGGTGCTTTAATAGAACCACTTGCATCCACAACTCTGAAGTTACAAAATTCGAAGCTGCTAAGCAGCTTGGCTATATATTTTTGTACTCTGAGAAAAATCCATTTGTCAAAACAATAATAATGCTACTAATAAAAAAAAAGCCATAGCAACTCTTGAAAATACTTGAAGAGCGCTAAAGACCTTTCTTAATTCTGACTTCCTCCCACTACTTAAGCATCCTGGTATTTGTAGTGTGTATTTGTGCCATGCCATATTTGTAGGTCACAGATACTCCCCGTTTTCTGCCCAAGAAAGTGTCTTTAGCCAGCCTGCAAGTCTCTCCAGGGAAACAAAACAGCCCCTTATGCTTCAATCCTTTCCAAAATCCTGGGACACGAACAGCACTCACCTGTGCATGTTTCCATTGGTGGTGAAGGACTGTCCACATACTGAACATTTATAAGGCCTTTCACCTGAGTGCACCAGCATGTGGCGATCAAGGGAGCTCGCTGAGCTCAGAGACTTTCCACAGATGCTGCAGGAATGGTCTGTCCCTCCAGTGTCAGTGTTATGCTAGAGAAAGCAATGAGTTTTTTCATTGAATGCCCCTTCTGAAGTGCCAGTAAAATATCAGCAAGAACTATAAACACCTTAAAAGCAGCTTTAAAGAGCCACCCATACCTTAATACATATATATATACACACACCTTAATATAAATGTGTGCCCTGTATGTACCTCTCCTCCCCAGCCCTCCCCTTGTCAACTCCAACCCCAATCCCCCCCCATTTTAACCCTTTAATGCACCAGCACAAGCAGCTATTTCATACAGCCTGCAATGCCTGTCACATGCAGTATTTCTGCTGCATCTGAAGCAAAAGAAGACAGAAAGGGACCCAGCAACAACCCATCGAACAAAAAGCACCTTGGGATACTTAAAGCTGTGCAGTGGTTTTGGGCTGTGTGAGTGGTAAGGAAAGTGGATGTATTTATGAACTTAACAACAGAAGAAGGATAGTTGAAAACACTCTTTAAAGATATTAATTTCAAACTGACTATGTAGTAAGAAAAGAGCAGTAACCTGCTTATGAATGCATATGCAGACTTCTGTGGCCATTATAATACACTACAGGGTCAAATTATGGCCATTAGCTACTGTGCTGTATGTACCACTCTTACTTCAGAGTATTCAGAGACTTGAAGATTTCTTCACATACTAAAAAAAAAACCCAAACCCAAATCAACAGGAGAGTAAGAAAAAAAACCAATTAAGTTACAGTTACAGTAAAGGAGGAAAAATTGAAGTAATAAGTATCTGGTGAACTCACAGTTGCCAACCACACCTTAGCATCCAAAGCAGAACCTTCTGCGAGAGAAAAGGCCAAACCTCCTTACTAAGTATGCATATATTTCAGGAGGAGCAAGAACAGGCCTGCAGCTAACAAAAAAGTGCATTATCCATTTAAAAAAGGTAATTCTGCCTCCCAAAATTGCTGTATCCTGTGAAAGACTGAGAGGCTCTTCTAAACTGAGTTGATTTTAAAAATGTGTCTTCCTGCTTTGTAAGTTGCATGACCAGTAAAGAGATGTGTACTCAAACAGGATGACAAAACAAGACTTAGGCCTCATGATGGAAGTGGCTTTCCAGATCCTTAGGACACCTTAATCTATGTAGAACAGGACATACATCCTTTTTTGAGTCACTGTGGGGTTGGGGGAGGGGGGCACAGAATGTTAGGGAAGGGAGGAAAATCATCCACCTTAGGGTTATGTTTATGGGGTGTGTTTTTTTGAAGAAAATGCAAGGGAAGGCTAAAATAAAAGCAAAACAACTGAATAAAGTTATAATTGAAGCATTTCTGGTTTGCCCATGGAATTGTTTTTCACCACTGCAAAATGCACCCTGGCAAACCAGACACTCCTAATGAAAGTGAGAAATCAGAGCTGGTACTCTGCATACCTGACGAATGTGCATAGTTAGCTGGTGCTGTGTAGTGCAAATCTTTTCACACAGAGGACAGGTATAGGAAGACTTCTCTTCTTTTGTTTCCTGAGAACAAAACAGAACAAAACAATCAGAAGGAGTATCAATATAAAACAACTCGAAAGCTGTTACTGCTGAGGGTGTAAAAATATAATCCATCCCAAGAACAAGAGGTCACTGCTAACAGAATGACTTATGTTTATACATTTATCATCTGAGAGATCCCTCAAGGAAGTTTCAGAAACTTGTGAATTTATGAATAGGGGCCATTTCAACTACCACAGAAGTACAGCAGGTGTTTTAACAGTATACGGATACTCAGCAGTAGCAGTTTAGGACAGGAAGTGAAGGCAATTACTGCGATGAGCTCAAACTGTCAGAAGGAATTCAGGTGAGCAGAAAGCAATTCCTGTAACACCACCAGAATATATGGGCAAACGTCATTAATCTCCCCAAAAGATTTTTAATAAGGACAAGTTGCCAAACTTCAGATTTTCCACCCCATCTTGATGGCAAAGCACTATCCTGGTGCCCTTTCCTAAGGGCTGTATGCTCTGCTCCATGGCTGACTCAGAAGGAAGAGCAGCATTCGCTGAATCACCAGCACCACTTCCTTCAGTATCCTGTGTTTCTCCAGGAAGCATCCCATCCAGGCACACTGGCCAGGCCCAACCCTTCTGAAGCTCGCAAGATCTGATGAGATCATAACGAGAAAGAGGTGACAATGCAGGAGTGTACGTGACTCCAGAAGAACACATTATGAACCCGGTGATTCTCCACCCAGGTGAGAATCAGGAGTAACCATGGTCAAACCACAAGTACAAACAATGAAGCCAACCCGAGAGCTCAACCTGACATAAGTATGCCCTTGAGACACCGAGCAAAGCCACCACTCTTCCAGCCACGGATGAAATGGCACTCTTACAGGAACCAAAGGTGCTTGCCTTTGTCCACAAGGATGGCTACTGTATGACATCAAGAGACTTTTAACCACTGCACTAAGAAGCCCAGGCGTGGCTTCTGCACCAATGCCCGTATATTAAAAGGAAGACAGTCTGGCGCTGAAAATTAAACCTCAGCTTTCGGTAGAATAGTGCAAATCTTCACCAGATAGATCCACTGCTTGTTACCTGCACTTCTGGTGATAAGAGAGTACAAAAACCATCTCTGCATGACTGATGGGAAAGTATAATGTTTATTCCAAAAGGACATTTCCTATTGAAGTTCTCTGCTGGCTATTTTAATTATCATTAGTAAGAGCATGAAAACAAGCAAAAAGGAAAACCCATCCTCAAGAGATCTTTAGCTGGAAGTTGATGGGTATGAGTGTATCTGTGCAATTTCTTTCTCCACACACCTCTTTCCCCCCAATGCCATCCCAAAAGTCATCAGCTTAGAAGCAAACATTTCCAGGTTGTGAGACACGAGTTTGTGGAGAACACCGAGAATGACTAACCCAAGTCTTTGTGACAAATTCCCTGGCACGTTAGGAGGGAATACGCTGACACAGTGTTAGAGAAAGTTCTTTTTATGTCTCAATAAAGCAATATCCCCTCCTGCATGATTTGGGGAACCATACTAGAGAGTGCCCTATTATAATATTATACTGTGTCTTCAGAAACAGGGCCATGATCATTTTCTGTTAACTTCAGTGACCTGTGGGCATGGATGAAGAGCCATTTTCCCATTTTCCCTGAAGCAAACAAAACTTGTGACTTCACTTCTAAAAGGTCTGGGACTGCAACAATTAGGTTTTCCCACTCCTCTCAACTCTTTTGCTTGTATGTGTTTATCTAACTGTATTTCAGAACTCTACATCCCAAAGGTAATCACTGTAGGCCACACATACAGGCCAAGGCCTAATGTACTAGCACTTGCATAGCATTAGAAACAAAGCAAGAAATGCTGCCATTATGAAGTCTGAACACCTAAAGAAAATTAAAATGCATTACCCCAGTGCCCTTCCCCCATTTCTATACACAAACAAGTAATTCATACACCTTCATTCCATCCTACTTATACAACTTTAATTTCACTATATGCAACCTGTCCATGGAGTAATGTTCAGCTCCAATTATACTGGAACCCTGTTAAAGTTGGCTCAGGACAGAGAACAAACACACAGTGCCCTGAGGAAAATCCTTGCAGCTGTGCTGACAGTTTAGATGGTGTTTAATCCTCAGGGTATTTCTGTGAAATTATCAACCCACCGCTGGCTTTTTGCCCCCCTCCCCTTTAAACGAGTGCTGCAGTTCTACATGATGCACTTGATTGTTTCAAAGCCTGCTTTCCAGACTGCCTTCTCTTCGAATCAGTAAATTAACAGAAGATAGAGCAATTACTGGTTCACCTTGAAGCAAAGATCAGAAACACAGTATAGCTCAGCCAGAGCTGATTAGTACTGAATCTGGGGTTTATTATTAACTAAAACCCAAACTTTCTCCAGTGGTCAGACAGGGTACACGGCGCATACCGTAACACAGCTCAAGCAAATCCAGGGTCTCTACAATAGGAATGCTGTTGACTGACCCAATTCAGACCAAAAATAACATTAGCATCCCTACTGCAAGAGCACCCTCATTCACAAATTTAAAACACAGCACTCAGCTACCCCACCAGAGCCAGAATGGTGAAAAAACAGCTCCTGAGCTGAAAGATAAAATTAGCAGCTCATCTGTTATCTACTCTCCCTTTAGTAAGTCAACCTGGCATAACTGATCTGCATTCAACTGACGGCAAATGCTTTTGGAGTTGTGCAGTAAGTCTATTTGCTTTTGTCCAGCTCAAAAACCCACCTCTGTCACACTTTCTATTTTCTCCAAGAGCAAAGCAAATGAGAAGTTAAAATGGATGCAGGCTGATGTGAGAACATGTTTGTGAGACTATAGGTAGACGACAGCCAAGATAAAGTCAGCATTACAAAGAGAACCATAGACTTTGGGACAAAGGTTCAGGGCAAAATGTTTCACTGCCAGCTCATGGGAAACAGCAGTCAGACCCAGAAAACCAGCTAACTGTTATTATCCTTGAAATTATAATAAGGGGCACATTCTGACCAGAATCTGGAGATTTGTGCACTGCTACACACTGAAACAATTCAGTGCTTTCATTCTGCTGTGCTGAAAGTGGAAATTTGCTGTATTAGAGGCTGCTAACTGGATTGATACCCACTTAATATTTCACATCTCACTTCTATTTCCTCAGTCATGTAGCCATTTGCCCCTCTGGCCTTAACGATCTTTCAGCCTAAAAACAAATAGGCTATTTACTATGTTTTCAATGTATTTGTTTATTTTTATGCTGTAAGAATCCCTCTTAATCCTGTCACATTTACTCTCGAGCTTCCTTTGATTCGATGCCCACAGAAATATCAGGTGGAATAAAGGTCACTAACACTAATAAACTTCCCTGAAGCCAAACCACATGGTGCACCGGTGGACAGCTGTGTAATAGCACTGCCACTGAGACTAGTCTGGACTCCAGTGCCTCACTTCACATGATGAAATCAAGGAACCAGGGCAGCCCCTAAGCGAGAACACTACAAATAAACCTTGAAGACAGGTGCTATGCCACATGATCCCACAAACACAGTTGTCCATATACTACCCAGACTCTTCATTTAAGAATGTCCATTTGCAGTTAAAGGCTTTTAACTCCTTTCAAGCAAAAAAATCCAAGACAAGTCATAAGTCTGTCAACTGGGCAGCTACTTGGCAAGCTATTAATAAACCACTATAGGAACATCACATGAGTCACGCCTCTCAACCCTTCTGGTCCCTGCTACATCTTGATTCATTTACTAAGTCTCAGTGCTTCACCATAAACTCTGAAGTCAAATGGACACAGAGATTTGGGATATTCCTTTATATTCTGCAGCACCTTCTTTGGTAGAGCTTGGCCCAGCAGGAGAAAAATATGGATATAAATAATCACAGCTTTACCTGATTTGACTCTCTCCTTTCACTTATTTAGATCAATATTGTTATCAACTGGTGCCATCAACTGGTAAATGGAAAAAACTGATAAAAGCTACATATATTTGCTCTGCAAGATTCATACTGCAATAGCTTTTCATATTTTGATTAACAATGAAGTAAGGGCAACTTATACTATGTAGATGAACTGTGCCTCCTGATGGATGTTTTGTTCCAGCACCACCTTTAACCTAAAACCAGCAGGGACAGCAGCACACCTCACAAGGGGTCCCGCACAATGGCTGAGCCAAGCCCCCTGCCAAACTGCTCTGCTCCTCTCAGAAGAACTCCTTTTCTCCTAGTTTTATGAATTGAGCTGGTCCCCCAATAGATTATGTGAACATAAGAGCCTGGAGAAAGGATGCAGTGGGGATGAAATGGCAGTTTTTAGGTGACTTTGTCACTGCTGATGCTTTGGCATCAGCTAGACCAGCTCACCATTGCATGACATTGGAGCTTGTGCTCAAACGTTTTATGTGTGAATCCAAGCAAGTGGACTCCTTCAAATCCCAATTTTCTAAGTCATGTTCTGAAGAGACACCAGAAGAACAACAGCAGAGAGAATAAACATCCGCTGAGGGGAAAAAAAGGCAAAACGATCAAAGAAACATAATTATATTGTATCAGTTGCCACACAGCTGCTTGTCTCCCTTTCACCCTCTCTGGATTTGGGTTTGCATACCTGGTTCCTCCTGCCAATCCGGTTCGGTGCAGGAGACTTTGAGGGTGATTTGACATTTTGAGGGTTCCCGCCGTTCTCAGCAATCTTCCCCACATTCATCACTGCTGACATCATGGCATCAATGGAGGACAAGTCTGCCCCGTCCAAACTGTTTGGTGAACTTGGTGATACCTTGTAGCTGTTTAAGCTTTCCAGCTGCTTCTCTGGAATTAAAAAGAAACATAGGAGTTCCTAGGACATCTTAAAAGGAAGAAACACACAGTGTTTTCACTGCCTGGAACTCACATCACACTCTGCTGGACCAAGATGGAGCAGAGGCAGCAGCCCTTAATAACTGGAGTTACTGCAACAGAACAAGTTCCTCATACTGGAATGCACAGGACAAGGTGTAAATTTCTTTTCATAAGACAATCACATTAACTTCATTTTCAACCTTAATTCAGTATGGAGCTTATAGTGTGATTCACCTTACACACTCCCTTGCTGTAAAATGGTATCATTTGTGGCACCTTGTGATCACCATGAACTAGTAGAGCAGTACTGATGAATGCATGCTCTGGTAAGCACAGTCATTCAAGCAAGCACGTGTTTTGAGCAGGACTGCACAATTAAGGCATTAGTAACACAGTGTACGATACTGGGTTGTCTTTTTAGTGTAGTTTAAGCCAGATCTGTACATGGAATAAGCTAAATTAGCAAAAAATCCAACTAGAACAAACCCCAAACATCCCCATTGCCTCTTTACTGCCACAGCTGGCATCTAAGTATTTTTTTTCTCTTTTGGTCTACCAAGTCATACTAGTCCATGCAGCATGTGTGTTACATCCATGACTAATGTCACAGATAAAGCTGTTCAGATTTAGACTTCTCCATCACATGCTCCTATCTCAGGTCCCAACTTATAAAATACACCTAAAATCTCATCTCTGGTTTCTCAACATCCAGACATGTCAAACACAACACAGGTAAGGCCTCCCACTTTCCTCTTTACAAGTTTGAAACAGAAAATGCTTTCAAACTAAACACTCTTATCCCCAAAAAGAAGTCTCTCAAAAAATCAAGAACATCCTGCAACTCTACTGCTCAGTCATCTCTGGTGGAGAGCACAGAATGTGTGTTGTGAGAAAGTCACTGTAAGAGAAGAATATGTGAGGGTGAACAAGGAGGAACATGTTTGTCTGTGAACATTTGATCTCTGCATAATGCTGTCTTTGGAACATAAGTTTGAGGATTATAAACAGGTGTTTTTCGAGGCTAAGTTATGTGGTGCCAAGTTACTGGGAGCCAAGAAAATCTTAGTTTGGAAGCCTGCAGTGGTAATGGAGTATTTATGTGCCCATGCTTCTACTCAACCTACTTTATACTTTTCAGACAGATAAAAGTTAGGGATGGGAAAAGAAAAGTATGCACCAGTGCCTCTGCTCAATGTATCTTATACTCTTCACACAGATAAGATGCACGGATGGGTAAGAAATGTTTCCACAAGCCTTAATCAATGCCTTAATTTACAGAGTCGCAGAGCTAGTCAAACCAGTTACCTTCATCTTTATCCCCTGACTGACTGTGGCTCTCTTCTTGGTTGCTGGTCTCCTCACTTAGTGTAGTCTGTAGAGTAGCGTCTGGCTCTTCAGCCTCTTCTTCACCAGCACCCTCCAGCACTACGTGAGGGAGAAGGGAAAAAGAGATAGGGAGTAAGTTTTACTGGAACCCATTTTAACAAAATAAGACTATACCCCTTTAGTTTGAGGGCTCTCCTGACTGGCAGATAGGTCACGAAAGAGGTGCCAATGCAGCCAAGTGCCCAACCCAATGAGTGA
>NW_008689097.1:4063-34442 GCF_000695815.1 Acanthisitta chloris | reverse complement strand
GACCCTGCCAGTGGCAAAATCTAGTCAAAGAAAGGAAACCCTTATCAGCCTGGTCCCCAGTATTAAGCCAGCAAAAAACAGGAGGAGGAAGAAAGAGCAAGCTAGCACATCACTAACAGTCATGACACTGATTAAGAAGCTGGAAGAATATTCTGCAGTGGAGAATATAAGCAATTCAGTTTCATACATGAACTGCTCCCCTCCTCTCTTCTTGGAGGATTAACATTTACTCCAATACATGAACTCATGGTGACCACCTTCTTCCTTCTAGCAATGGTGAAATGACTACTGAGGTTTCTGGGACCATTTGCACATTCCTCACATCCATTGCCCAAGATTCCTAGATGAGCTGAAGACATAAGCAACCATCATATGTACCAACAGAATTCTTCCACACCCCTTTTGTGAAACCCCAAACTTGTCATGCTATCATTGGGGTTTCAGGAAGGATACCTGCTCTGTCTGGAGAATGACAGGGCAGTTGGGCATCATTTTTAGAGGCGATGGGGAATGATCAATACATGAGAAACAAGAGGAGTTCTCTGCCTACAGTGCTCACAGCTATAGCCTTTGGAAAAGTTTATTTGTAATATGGAAAACTGATATATTTTTAATGGAGAAATACACCTTTATAACCTTACAAGCAAAGTGTTTATTTAATTATTAAAACAAACACACTGTGGACATTTCACCATCTCAGATGTACAAATCACAGCCAGTAAACTTAATACAGGTTTTCCTTTCATCAGAAAGCAGAGACAATTGCCCTCAAACCACAGTTAACAGGGTTTCTTCCTTTTAAGAAAAGATATTCTCAAGGATGACATGCAAATCAGTCACGTAACTCATTTTCAAAAGCTGTTTGAAAAGCATCTGAAAAGAATAAATTACTACATTATCCCAACTACCAACATTTTAGAGCACCCAGGAAAAGGCAGACAAATAGAAACAGGCCCACCTTCTATAAAACACTTCCTTATTTCATGTCATGCCAGACAAAGCAGGGGATTCAACCTTCCTACATGCAGCTGCCAACCTTCTTACGAGTGGCACACAGATTATCTGACATAGAGAGCCAGTGCAGTCTAGATACTAAACCTGGGACCCAACTAAGCCCAGTGTTTAGGACTCAGGATAACATCAACCTCTTAACAAACACTGCTTTCAATCTGCACCTTCAAAAACAGACAAAAATACTATCCTGAATAACTCAAGGCAACTTCTCCCTCATCGCTTTTGTACTTTTCTGTTAAGAAAGTATTAGTGGTCACTGCAACACAGATTTGTTGCTCCAACCAAGCTCCAAGCATCCATACCTCTATATTTTCTCCAGTAATTATGGGAGCCATTTGTTTGCCTATCTTTATTTTGTTTGTCCTTAACTGTTGTAACTTCACTGTTATTTTGTTTTTTAAAAATGTCCATCTCATTCAAAAGCAACACAGTAATTTCTCCTCCCCCCAACCTTTTAACCATTTATGTGGTAGCTGACTTAATTTTGAATAGAGCAAGCACAAGAATTGATTTTGAGACCAGCCTAAATCTAAAGTTTCTTACTATATCTGCTTAGCACCACCAAAAATAAGGACCATTTTAAATTTTTTAGAAAGATTTCTGTTAAAACAAGTAAGTGCTTTAGTCCTTAAAAAAAAAAAGAACTCAAACAAACAAAACAACTCTTCCTTCCAAAATACACAAATTCATTCATCTTTCAGTCAATACATAGGACGTTAATGTCACCACCGATACATCCTGGAAAGAATCTGTTGTGCAACTGTGAAGACTCCCATGTTTGCCAATGTAACTTTAAGAGAGCTGAGTAGCTTCCCAGAGAACTAGGGTCAGAATTCCTAGTGCTGCTTTCAGCAACACTGAAAATGGGAAATGCTCAGAGACAGTCTGCAGAAGAGGCAGGTATCATGCACATTAAAAAAAAAAATCTACCTCATGGTTTAAAAAAACCTGCCAGCTTGCTCTCTGTCCTTCTTTCAAAAGGAAAGCTATGTACTATGTTATTATAATTTCTATGAACCAACAAGTATTTTTTATTTCCAAATCTAAGTATCTTCCTGCTAAGGCAAACAAAGATATGTAGTCACAGATCTTGTTTTTAAAACCATTTTCTGTACATTAAAAATTTCCCATTTTGAAATCAGTCTGAAGATCACCACTGAAGTAGGTACCACTGGTTGCATGCTTTTATATACCTATGTATTTTCCACTCTCTTACATGAAGCAAAAATGCACCTCTGAAACAAAGACAACTGCATGAGCAGCAGACACCGATTTCAGAAGCATAACTTTCTATTTGCAATAGGATATAGAAACAATAAGAATACTGGGCCAAATCACTCCTTCCTGTGGGAAAACCCGTGGCAGAGAGCCTTCAGGCAGGAACATACTGAGAGATCTCTCTTGCAGCCTTGGTTTTTTTTGTTTGGTTTTTTTTTTCCTTTAAATACGCATCATTGAGGATGGGAAGTGTTGGGGTTTTTTTCCATAGCACCTACGAAACTCAGGGAAATCAGACAGGCAGCAATCACCACAGATGTCCTATGCTATACTGCCTTCAGGACAGTAAGCCTTCCCAGCTCACAACAAATACCTCTGCTTGGCAGTTGTGCTGATGGAGCCTCCTTCCTCCCTCTCCCCAAAAGAAAACAAAGACCTCCAGGAAAAAGGACAAACAGGAAATAAGCTGGCAAACAGTGCAGCCTCAGGTTGCACTCAACATCGGACCAAAGCCTCTAGGAAACAGGGAAGTGGTCACAAGCATTCAAATCATCTTCTACTTTGAAGAAATCCCCCAGTGTCACATTCCTCCTCTGTGAAAAGGAGGAAAAGAAGAGAGCTAGTGACTAAGCAAGAGCAGTAGCACATGGTAGGGGGGACAGGACCAAACAAAACAATGCAGCAGCTCTCTTTACATGGCCACACCAAGAGACCTGTCTCTCCTGCAGGAATGTGTTCCCTCTGCTTGGTGATGTTGAAAGCAAGAAACTGGGGCAACTTCTATCCCACAGAGAAACCTGAGGCTCCTGTTTAGCTCCTATTTCTGACAGAGGCCCACCCCTGCTGCCCACATAACCAGCTAATGGGAGAGGCACTGTGGAAGCAGAGCTTTTAAAAAAAAAAAAAAAGAAAGAAAAAAAAAACTTGTTGCTTCCCATTCAGTCTGTACAGGAAGACACTTGCTAGACCTATTTCCTCCTTTGGGATAAAGTGTGACTCCACTGGATGTTGAAGCTGAAGCCATCAGCAGTTACTTCCCACCCTTCACTTATGTGTACTTAGTTGATTTTAATTTTTTAATTTTAAGACCACTCTGAACAGTTACAGCTGCTTCTCCTTCTGGTGTAGAGCATCAGGGATGAAGTGAAAAGGAGAACACAGGCCACAGGAGAAGGAAGAAGAAAGGAGGAAGAAATGATGAGTCTTCAGTCACAGTCACTTGACTTGCCATTGAGAGGCAGCTACACAAGCACAGAGCAGCACATTCCCGCCCCTGGGAGCTGGTGCAAGTCCCTGCTCCAGACTGCTCCACTGTCTTTGCACATGAGCTCTCCCTTTGGAATAGATAGGAAGAAACACACAATACAGGCAAGAAGGGGGAAAACCTGGTACATAGCACAAAGCTGCTCATTGTTTTGCCTTCTGAAAAAAATCCACATTAACGTTAAAGTAGACGCCATGTGCTAATTGGGCCAAGGAAAGATTAACACTCTCAGCCAAATAGTTTTATTGGTTTCATTAAACATGCCATAGTATGTAGTACAGAACATGGTGGGAAAGGAAAAACAGGGAAAAGAAATGACAGGTTTAGGAATGTGCACCCCCCCCACACATGCATTTCAAACCACTTTTTCCCATGAGGCCCAAACAGGAATCCTGAGCCTTCTTCATCATTTCCATCTTAGCAACACTATTAGCTTAGCCAAGGCTTTCCCACTGGGTTTTTTTTCCCTATGTGGCAGGAAAAAACCCCAAGGATTATTTAAATGAAGGCCAGACCTGTTAGTATACAAATTTAGACGAGAACAGAACTTCAAAGAGGGATATCGCATTTGAATAAACAAAGTTTACCGTTTACCCTTGAGATTATAATACCTAAGAATTGCTACACCACACTCCAAACCGTTTTCTGCTGCACTGCTCTTCCACTAAGTTTCTACACAGGGGAGCAGATTGTACTCCCAGAGCACATGGCAACACTTCCAAGCACAAATGATCACTCCCACCCCAAAAGAGATGTGCAGTGTCACCCACAATGCCTTTTGAACACCATCTTGCATCAAAGTTGGCAGGAAGGAAAGAGGGTGAAAAGATGCAGTGTGGGAAGAAAAAAGGGTTAACACTATTCAAAGCAGTGCCTCAAGGCAAAGGAAAACCAAATGAACAAAGTTTTCCCAACTGACCTTTTTAATACCAACTCTGCCCTTGCTACTGAAGTGCTGGTGCTGACTTGGCACTCCAGCTGTAGAGAATTATACTGGGAGTGTCACCTCACTGTCACCACTGCTGGAGCACCAGCACAGAGCAGCCCATGGGGAAAGGAAGACAAGCAGAGAAAGAAAGACAGTGTCTAGGGAGTTTCTGGTGGCAGTTCTTTCACTTAGTGTTCAGTAAAAAGATTGCTACCCCAAAACCTTTGAACCTGCACCTGTAAGTAACATTTTTCTCTACGAAAAAACAAAATCAAACAAAACCCCCCTAAAAGACAATAACCAAAAGGAATAACCTACCTTGAAAGGTACTGAGCGCCAAAAGACAGTCTCTTCCCTTTCTATGAACTCTGAGCTATTAGCAACACAATTGTTTCACCTGTGTTAATGCAGGTATAATACTTTGTTTCCTACAATAACCCTAAGAGCCCACAACATCTGTGTGCCTTTTCTTACCTAATTTATACACAGACAGGTACTCCTAGACACGGAATAAACAAGTGATGCACATGCTCAGGGCCATGCCTTAAAACAGAGCTAGGGACCACCTTCTGGTGTGGGAGTGGATCAAGGGGAGAAGCACCAAATAAGAACAAGATGACCCCTGTATTTCCAGACTATTTTGTATGCTGTTGCCACAACACCTGGCAGTCAGGCTAACCTTTAAATACTGAGATGCATTTACTCCTCCTTTTCTATTTCCTTGCAAGCATGATGGGATACACGTGTGTCTTTAGCTTTTATGTAGCTTTTGAAAATCACTTTCTGGTGACTTATGGACCACTAATGCTCCTCAGGACTTTGCCTCGGATGACCAAAGGCTTCTCTTCATAAAGCATCCCAGAACTTGAATTTAGTTAATGCCCTAAATGAACAACAACTCTGAATCACCATGATTACATTAATGCAATACACTGAAAACAAGGAAGCTACACTAATGTAACAGTGACATTCTGTACCGACAAACAGGGGTTTCCTGGATGAAATTCACCTACATGGTCCAACTGGTTTATGGCAATGCACGGAGGTACCAGGCAGCCTTAATAAAACTGCACTCATGCCTATGCTCTTCACCCTGTGCTCCATTTGCTAACAGGGAACCCACGTTTGCATCTTTTTGCAAGTGCTGTGTGCTGTGGGAACAGCCCGCACGCAGAAGCCTGTGGTCTTGAACGGCTGGAAAAGAGAACCAAGACACAAGCTGCTCCGGCACCAAGAGTGAAAGCAAAACCCGACAGCCAGCAGGCTCCCAAGAAGAAAGCCCAGCACACTCAGTAAGCAACTCAGAGAGTTTGATCTGAGCCTGCACCGAGTTCTGGCCAGCACTGCCATTTTCAGGGATGGCAGTGCTACACAAACACACACCACTACAAGAACCGCAAGAACCTGTGGCAGTATTTAGAATCAGCAGCTGCTGATGAATTTTGAGACTTTTCTAACACTTTAACACTCCTTCCCCCCAACCAATGACCTATCTAGGAGCTGTTCCTCATCTTCACTGTTCATATCAGCTTGTGAGTGAGCACCTGGCCCTCCAGGAAGCCTTTGCCACCAAACTGCAGTCAGCTTCAAGAGCTTGTTCAAGTAAGATAGGATACTGAGATTTGAAGACATCTTAACAAACCGGGGACCACGGGCACCACTTTTGGGTGGAAAAAATAAAATCAGGGCAACAGCAGAGTAAAACATGGGCCTGTAAGCAGACATGCCTCCACTCCTTCCCATGCAGACAACTGCAACCACCCCTCCATTCTCATCCCTGCCTGCCTGTGCAGCCATCAGGAGGCCAGTGGGAAGGGAGCCTGGCATCCTCCAGTCACTGGGAACCACGGCAATGCAGGGGGAACACGGAACAAGACAGGCCTTGGGCTTTACCCAGCACATCCCCTCCCCTGCACCCTCCCCACTGGCTGAGAAGGGACACAAAAGCAATACTGTCTGTCCTTATAAGCTCTGCTTAGCATGTGTTCAAGGAGTAGGGACAGCTGTGCGGACGGCTCGCAGAGTTCCAGGAAGTCAATGTATTTCTTGGCTTTAACTCCAGTTTATTTGCCTTAGATGAAGTGGCGACCCGAGAAAGTCCCTTCACGTCCCCCTGGGCTGGCACTGGCTGCAGCAGGGCAGCACTCCTTGGGAGACAGCCCGGGGTCTCTCCCCGCACCAATCAGCCTTCCCTAGTCTGGTTGCCGCATCTCTCCCTTGGGCCAGGGCTGGCTCGAGTCCCACCAGGCAACGGGATGACCTTGGGATGCAGTGTGGGAGAGGGTGGGAGCCCAGAGCAGAGCCAGAGACTGGAGGGACTGGGCCCTGAAGGCACTTTCCCTCGGCAGGGAGGAGGGAGGTATCTCACAAAGGCAGGAATGGGTCAGGTGAGTGGTGTCACACTGCCTGCCAAAACCACCACCGCTCACATGGCCCTGCAGGACCTGAGGGCAAGGCAAGAGAGCAGAGGGGCAGAGGAAGCCAAAGTGCAGACCAGTGGGCAACCCCATTATGCATGTCTCCTTGCCAAACAGTAGGAAGGGGAGACGCTCCTGCCCAAGGGGAGACCCAGCAACCCCAGGGGAAGCACAACCCTGGGACACAAAACCTCACCTACTGCTGCTGCCATCTCAAGACAAGCAAGAGGGGACCAGGGATGCCAAATGAGGAACCAATCAAAAATGTAGCTTTGTGAGTTTGGACTTTTTTCCATTTTTGCCTTGCCCTGACAAACCCTGTTAACTGAAAACCCTGGAGGGAGTTGGGGGGGAGCTACAGGTTGATGTCCCATCACCTACAATGGCTAAGCAAGCACTGTGCTGAGGGAACAAAATAATTGTCCAAAAGCCCAAGGGGTAAGCTAGATGCACTGCACTAGAGAGTGCCAGATGGAAAACATTTCTGAGTAATGGAAAAGAAAAGCAACCTCCTCTTCAAAGAGTGTGAGCTAGAGCGCCCCTCGGCTCCGGCCGGGAGAGGCTGCAGGCACGCAGGGCAGGCGAAGCAGGACGCTGCGCTCAGCTGGGTAGCTGTGACGGAGATGCTGACATCCCCGACAATATATGGCCAGTCTGAACCACGGGATATCTTGTCCTTTTAAGGTGGGCCAAGAGCAGGCATCTGTGCAGCAGCAGCACAGCCCCAGCCTGCCATCAATAGCCCCTGGTGTCACTGAGAAAACAGGGGCTCCTGTGCCACACCAACTGGCTCTGCAGATGCCCGGGCACCCACCCTGAGAGGAGACAATTTGTCCGGTTGTTCCTCTGCACAGCATCACGGAAACAAGAAGGAACATTAGTAACCAGAGGAAGAAAAGCCACAAAACCATGCGGCCAGGCTGCTCACTGGCAATTGGTGCCTGCAGCTGTTGGGGAAGGAGGGGGGAAGGAGGGAGGGCCTGTCCCCATCTCTGTTCCTCACCCTGACGGCTCAGCCAAGGGCAGCGCTGGACCCAGGACTCGAGGTGAAGGTTTAAGGCAAGTCTCTGGAGGGAGAAATGAGCAAACATTTCACCCCCTCACACTAGCTCTTCACAGGAGGCAGCGCTGTGTGTGTGCAGGACGGGTTCGGCAGGGATTAGAGAGGCAGGATGAATCACACTGAGGAAGATACAGAAAATCTCCTGTGCTAGTGCCCTGCTTCTTGTGCTGTGCCCTGATTGCAACCCTCTTCCTCCAAGACGAGGATTTAAAGAGAGCTTCGCAGAGGGACTGAATGCACAGGTACTTTTACAAAAAACCCGCTCTGAAAACAGGGTAAGCTAAACCAGGAAAAGATTCTTTCCTTTTGGAGTAGCTCTGTTCCACGCGGCGTTTCACTGTAACTGCATCCATACGCTAGCAAACATCCTTACACAGGCAAGCCCAGGGGGGAGAGCATCAGTTTGCTTCCTGCAGAGCCCCCAACTCATCCTTTGCAGCCTGACCACGCTGTCCTTGCAGGAGATGCCAGCACACTCTCAGCTTGGAGCACTGTACCAGGCAGCATGCCAAAACATTTTATGCCTCGCAAGATAACAATCAAATGAGAAAAGAAAAAGTAGAAATTACAGGGATTTAAACCCATTTCCTGGTGGTAGTGTTGTCAACTGTTATGGTTTTACCATGAGCCTGTAAAAATCTGATGGTGCTACATTACTGCACAAAAATCTCATTTTTTTTTTAAGTCAAAGCTCTAGTTTTCTGGGTTGTGGGAAAAGGACAGAGGCGACACACGCTCAGCAAAATACACAAAGCAAATTAAAGGGAACAGATTAATTTTAAAGTCTCAAGATTTTAAGGATCATCATGACCTCAGATGCTCAACCTGTAATTTCTTAACACACGGGGATAGCGACACAGAGTATCCTTTCTCTACACAGCACATTTTGTACCCTGGAACATACACCTTTCAAAACTAAAATGGCTTTTTTAAAGAGAGAAGAGAATCACAACATCTCAGCACGTTTCTAACATTTCATTTAAAAGCCAACACAGCTGCACTTTAATGCTACTTAAAGACGAGAACCTCCACCAAATTACCAAACTTGTTTTAAGCAGAAAGAGATTCAACATGCAAATATTTTGCAGGGAGAATGATTCAAGAGTTTGCAGCTCTTCTCACTGCTCTTTTCCAGGGAGCATGACTTGCTGACAGGATTATCTACTGCCAGGCTCACGAAGCTGGGAGACAGCTGCCACATGGCAGCCATTTATTACAAAGCTCCACTCCTCTAAAGTTAGGAAAGAAGCAGACTATTTCATCGGTGTTATCAGCAGGGTTCCTCTGCCCCACAGGCTTTAGTGACTAGGCTTCTTCTAAACAAACACCTCCTTTTCTCCCCCACCTTGTTAACATCATTATCTTCCTGTCTTCTGTTTCTGGTCAGCACAGGAACTATTCCCTCATCACAATCTTCAACAACAACAAAAATCTATAATCAAGATAATTAGAAAAGTTCAGAAACACACATGATATCCCTTCCCCCGCCCTGAAATAGATTTTTTAATTAGAGAGTTTTAGCTTGAAATTTTCAGAGGGGAAACCACATGCCACAGGGAGGAGAGAGAGATGTGCTGGAGCAAAGGAATTAAAAAATGTGCTGTGCAGCCCTCACTCTCCCACCACCCTAGGAGGCACTTGTAATGTCAGCCTCCAACTGCAATATCCCAAGCGGATATACAGCTTTTTCATTAGCAAGATAACCTGTAGTGTTCCTTCCTAGCTTGTATCTCCACATGGGGCAGACTCTTTGCAGAGCCACAAGCCAAACCCAACATCTGCCCTGCACTGTACAAGGCACAAACTCAAGTCAACCACCTACAGTCTGCTGAGGACTAGGAACAGATATACACCACCTACATAATCTCCATGTGATATTAAGCACAGGTGACCATCACTTGCCATTCTCCTGTTATGGTGAAACAGAGTTAAAAGATAGAAACTGTCTGTTTTAATTTTACCTGGGTTTGTCCTAGACATGTATTTGCCATAGATGCGGAGCACCACAGATCACTCAAACTGAGGTTTACTGCTTCCTCCAGGTGAAGGAGAAACCCACCCTTCAGAAAAACATCTCTCTCCCACCACTGATGAACAAGTTGCCACGGTTTTGTGAGCACACCCACTGGCTTATACCAGCTGAGCTGGAAGCCTTCGGGGTTGTTTGCAGAGCTCTAAATTCTAAAATACAAAGTTTCTTTCTTGGTTTAGTCAGGTAAATTAATTACAGCAATAGATACTGCCGGCAAGCCTCTCCAAGTTGAGATCCTCACAGGAAAGCCACTAGGAAATTTTTAAACAGCAGTGGTACTTGCCAATGGTACTCTTCAGGATGAGCTTTCTTTCTATTTTGAAGGACACACAGTGAAACTAACCTGCTGGAGGTGCTTCCAGCACACCAACAAAATGAAAATGCATCTGTTAATTTTCATAGCCTGCAACACACATGCAAAAAAGGGGCACAGGGATCCAGTTCAACAATTTCTTATGGAATTCAGAAGTCCCTCAGCTTTATCAGATGAGTACAAGAAGCCTTCTCAGAAACAATATACCTCTCTCTGACCTGAAAAAATATGTATTTTTACAACAAGAACTGCATACACACACACAAATCCCCCTTCATACACAACCATATCCAGCTGCTGACCCTCCAAGTTCCTTGTAGCAGAGCCTTTGCTCTGGGACTTTAAAACCCTAGCAGGCATTTCTAAAGGATTTTACAAAGTACACTGGCCTGGCCTTGTAAAAGCTCATGAGGAATCCACGGAGGTCATCGTGGAGCTTAGACAGTCTGCAAACAGAATAATCCACGTGCTGGTGAGGTAAGGAATGACCAAAGTCGGGTGGATAGGCCTGAAGACTTCTGCAGCAACTGTTTCCTCCAACAATGCTGCAAACCCTGGAGGAAATGCCTGCTGATCTTCAAAGCCCTTCAGTAGGAACAGCCTTAAGTTTCCTGAACATGAGCATTCTGGTTGCAAGGCCACAATCCTCTTATGCATACAGAGAAAAATATAAAAACAAAGGAAACAGAAAAAAAAATTAAAATCCACTGAGGTTAAGAACTGCAAATAACCAGCGAGACTGACCCTCTACTTTGCAACGAGCTGTCGGATCCATCCAGCAAAGTTTTGATGTTCCTCGGCACAACAGCCACACGGATCAAGCAGCAGCTTACAATCTCTGCAGCTTTCCTTTTTCTACTCCAGGCAGTCCTCCACACGTGTAGACTCCTGGACCGCAATACTCAGTTGTTCGGACTACGAGGGGATGCTACAGCCTGTAGCTGCACAAGGTGTCCACCGTAACTATACCAAGACCACTGCAGTGTGCTCGCACTGCCGGCAGAATTTTAGGTACAGCCTTCAGTTGCCTGACGGGTTTCACAGGCGACCATGAGTAAAGGGGAGTCTGGACACCTGCACACTGCAAAGAATTGCAGGAAGTTTATTTCAGGAACGCTGAGGAAAAAAAAAAAAAACAGACAAAATTGTGAACAGGTTTCTTCAGTAAGTGAAGTTTCAAGTTGCTATTCTTCCAGCCAAAAGCATCTGCTGCTAGTCCAAAACCACCCTCCTCTTCCAAAAAACCAATTCCACTGCTAGTGCTTCACACATTGCCATCAGACAGATGATACAACAATTCTTCACACAATTCACGTTTGAAAAAAGAAGTTAATTTCCTTCTGCTGACTCCCATTGACATATAATACACCGAAATATTAGCCTGAAACAAACTAATATGAATTATGCATAGGTTCAACTCAATTCAGGGTAAACTAGTAGTTGCAAGTAGATAAAAATCAACAACAACAACAACAAAACAATCAACTGGCCTGTGCACCCACTTGCACCCACCCCAATTTCTGCAGTAGTACTGCAAGAGTTTGCCAGTGAAAACTCAACTAATGTCTTTCATACATGCACAGCGAAGCAACACTTAAGTATCACAATCAGACCTACGATACTGAAAGTCACACTTCTTTTGAGGAGTGATGCTTCCACATAAACATTTTCTCAGTCATATAAACACGCACACTCACAGAGTCACTTTCTTTAAATTCTAAGCATGAATCACCTTGCTTCGCAGTTTTAAGTCAGTACATACTATGGCAACATTTGTATTTACATCGATCTTGCGAAGGTCACTTAAAATCTACTCTACGACCAGAGGTGAGGAAGACGACCTTGTGTTTTAGAAGAGGCACAAAAGAAAAAAATAAATCTGATATTGTTCTTTGACTAGGTTACAACTCTTTCAGGGAACAAACTGTATTTCTACCCAACCAACAGGTTACACCCTCCAAACTTCACATAAAAATGATGTTCATTCAGAGCAACAGTAAAGGACAATGAAAACCTCAACACCAGAACTCATACTTTCACTCAGATACTAAATAGCAGGAACTGTTTTCCACTTCCAGTTCAGACATTATTGTTTTGTGGTAAGTTTTATATGCCTCATGGAACTCAACCTTTCAATATAAAAAATACAAGAGAAGAATTCAAGAAATCTGTAGCCGTCTCAACCTGTAGAGCAGACAAGCATGTATTTGAATGAGTTAAAACAAGAAACCAAAAGGAGAAAGGAACCAAAACCACCAGTTAAATAAATTATTTTTTACTGTAAGGTAAAGAACTTTTCTGAATCTGCCCACTCATTTCACACATGGTAATGTGCAACTATCATTCTACCAAAACTTAGAAGAGAGTCACCACCAGATTTGTTTCACTCACTCCTTCATCTGAACTTCACAGGGGGTTTCTGAAGCTGGAAGATTTTGCCATCCCTAGTTACTGGCAGCTGAAGGCAGAAACTGGCCCTTTCCTCATCTGTTAGGGTCTGGCATGCCACAAAGGCTATGGGGGTAGGCACTTGCATAAACAGAAGTGACAGCAGTAACATGTTCAGCATTTTGACACCAAACTTGAAATATTACTCAATACAGAACTGACATAAAAAATAGGAAAGCTGACAAGTTCAAAGGCTTCTCAGCAAATATACTCCATTAAAATTTCCCAAAATTTCCAAACATGGGTAATTTTGAAAGTAACAAAGTCTTTAAAATAGCAGAAAGAAAGCTCCCTGAAGGGTGGGGTAATTGGGAGGGTTATCACACCTCTGGGGCAAGTCACAGGTTCTATCTTGGCAGAGTTTCATCCCCCTCATATACCCAGGGGACTGATTAGTTCATAATAAGCAATTAGGCACCCTAGGGAGGACGTTTAACCGTCTTACCAAAACAAAAAGGCTGCACAAATATAAGTCTCATTAGATTAAAGAAACACTATCTGCAGAACAGCAAATTTGTGTTTGTTCCCTTCTACTGGAACTAGCAAATACTACATTTTGCCTACATATGGCACACACAGATCTCAGAAATCCCAAATTTGAGCACGTACTTGCTGCTAAATTGGTAACAAATGCTCTGAAGCATTTTCTTTCCCAAGACACCAGAGCTGTGATGCAGGAAGAAAGGAGTAAGGAAAGAGGGGAGGAATACACTAAATAACAATTACACCACTTGACCTGGCAATCACTTACATTTTCTTCCTCATTGTTATAATAGTCCCCAACCAAGGATCAGCTGCAGAAAAAGGGACCTGGAAAGGCTATAGATGGCTGAATGCTTGCTGCATTTCAGAATGAAACCCCCAGCCAGCAGCACCCCACCATTACATGCCCTGCTCCTAAAGTAATGCTCTGGGAAGCTGCTGCCTGCTGTGAGGCTCGTGGTGAGGCACCTATGCGTATCACAATCCTACCCATGTTAAACATTTATCTCTGATGAAGCGGAGGGACAGATTCACCTTTTGCCTGCCAACTGATGCAAAAGCTCCAACACACCCCAACAGCTGCCGATGGCGCTGTTCCTGACTTACACCAGCCTCAATGCATTTCAAAGTACTTCGATGGCTTAAAGTATGAAGGAATGCTTTTCAATAAGACGACCCCCTGTTCTTTTCTGTCCTTTTATCTTTTCTTAACAGTTTGCAATCCAGTGATAGGAGGGGAACCCCAGCTGCATAGCCTGAGCTTTTATCTTCTGCTGACCATGCAACAACACAAAGCTCAGTGCTGGATTTCCTGCTGCTTGCCGAAAGGGGCTGTTCAGCTTGTTTAAATATTACTTGCCTTGGGAGCCTTGGAGTTGTGCCCAAGCACTGTACTGTATCTTCCCAGCATCCATTTCAGTATGTACTTTAAAGGTCTTTAGGTTCCATGTACTATGCTCTCTGTCTACAGGAGGAGCCTGATGCTTCTAGAAAAAAAAAAGAAAACCCACCCAACTCCTCCCTCTCTCCCCATTTCCCCCATTAATCCCTGTGCCTCATTCCATTACACAGCTAACAGAAGTCCCTCTTCATCCCAAAAGCATGCAAACACATTTAGCCCAGTAAACTGAACCAACTGCAGCCAAGGGAAAAGACATTTTGGTACAAAAGGCTACAGCTAGGAAGAAATCAGATGCCATGTATCATGTACAGCAAGCTATCAATGCTCAGTGAGCAAGCAACCAAGAAAGTACAGCAGAAAAAGTGGGCTTTTAAGCCAAGTTGTGGTACAGCAGCCTCTTGCCATACTGAATTTGTAAAGTCTCCACGGTGCATTTTATAAGAAAAGAATCTTCAAACATGACCTCCAAATTTGCAAACTTAACATCAAGGCACTTTCCTTTCCCGTTCAGAGCAGTGATGAAAACAAAACAAGGCATTTACAAAACCAGAAAGGATATTCCAGCCCTTAGGAATTCTTTCAGAAGCCCTCCTTTGCACAATTACCGTGCCACTGAGATGCTGAGTTCTGGCTACAAGGTCAGCAGGAGATAACCTTGGCCAATAGAAATGATCTGCATCAGCCCAAAGGCAGAGCCAGGCCACCCATTAAGCAGCCTGGCAGGCCTCACTGTTAACCTGTTTGCAGCCGATAACAGCTGATATGGATGGAGAAGGAGAAGATAAAAATCCAGATTATTTGTGAAAGTTGTGGACACAGCCGTTCGAATAAGGAAAACTTCAGACTAGGAGAACTGTCCTGCAAAATGTCTCATATTCAGTGGCAGCTGGGATGCAGAAATACATGCACCCCCACAAGCTGATGCAGAATTGCAGGAAACTCGAGGCTAGAAGCAAAAACCTGTTTTTAATCCATTCTGTTTCGCCTCAGCCTGTAGTGTATAGACTGATTTAACCTGATGTGAGCCACGGCTGTCATTCAGAAGGACAGACTGCCAGTCCTCACTTTACCCTGCAGCTCTGGCCACGTGCTCTCCCTCCAGCCTTGTGCCAGTCCTAGCGTTTGAACAACCACACCGTGATCCAGGATCATGGAACTGATCTGATTTGGGATTTGCACTAGTTTGGGTTGGTTTTTGTTTTTCACTTAAAAACATACATAAATATAGTTTCATCAACAGCCTTCACACAGGGGAGCTGAGACATCGTCAAATTACACCCTCTATTTGAGTGAGGGATGAGAGACCTGAGCAAGAATGTTGTCGGTAACTCTACTCCCGCGGTGCTGCAGTACCAGGGAAAGATGAAAAGATGTAGCAGAATGAACCCACAACTGGCTCCATCTCCAGACTCACTCCTCCTACTCCCCCTCACTGCCTTCTCTCCAGCTCAGAGCTTACTAGCAACCCCTCTGCCATAAAAAAACACTCCTATCATTCAGAAGTCCACCTGAAGTTCAGTTCTGTGATTAAACCCTGTGAAAATAAGTTCACAATAATATAAACTACCACAATCAAAATGTCTGCACCACACCTCTCCCATGGCATCCTTGGATGAGGGCGGCAGAAGAGCAAGAGCAGTCTCAGGCAATGAGTTAGTAATTTTCTGCTTACCTATCCAATTTTTCCTACATCAAGGACTGTGTATACCTTTTGCACAGCGCTAAGCACAAAACAAACATGACTCCAAAACATCCCAGTCCCTGCCCACCTCCTTCAGTCTTTACATGGCTGAATTAAGCATAATTTTCATTTGTTTGTTTGTGAACATTTGTCAGTGGCCCTTTCCCTATGCACAAAGACAAAATTTACCCCTTCATGCTTCATTAAGTCACATCAGCAACAATGCTGAAACAGTCTACCACCGTGTGCCACATGTACCAACCACAGCTCTAGAGCCCCCGGGTAAGTAGGGCAAAGCGCTCAGGTACTTTAGAAACAATATTTGCAAACCTTGGGCCCTTGGATTTAACATCAGCACAGTGGGAATGGCACACATGCTTCCACGTGGGCAGCTGACCTCCTACAGAGAGAGGTACTTATTGTAAAACGCATCACCTTAAGGAGACAGGATGGGACAGAAGCAGAGAAAAGAAACCAAAGCTACAGAGGGAAAGGACGTGTTGCCTGGCTGCATGTCCTCAGGCACTGCTAGCTCACATTGCTTGCACCATCTGATCACTCGAAGCTAAACATGGAATGTAGGTAGCAAGTCATAACGCTGTGCAGGCCTGGAGATGTGACCCATCAGCTGTTTCTGCATTATAATTATTGCACTAGGGCACAGCAGGACCAAAAGTTTGCCTGGGCAGATTTCTGCAAAGTTCTGGCTTGTTAAAAATGACACGGAAGGCCACATGCCGTTTTTAGATTTGCAATTACAGTCACTCTTCTGCAGGCTTGGCATTCCCTGCTTAAAATCTTCAATCCGCAAGAAAAGCAGAAGGCCCAGAACTATTTCACTTCATTCAAAACAGCATTAAGAAGTGAGATTTCACAGGACTGCGATCCCTCTCACCCCCCCTTCATAAGACAGAAAGGAGCCTCACACAATGATGCAGTGAAGCAGCACTCCTGAACCACCATTCTCTGCATTTCTAAGCTGGTCTTGGTCATTTCCCCCTCAGGCCATTTCTGCTCCCAGGCTTTCTCTCACTCTCTTCTTATTTTTAAAGCTTCTGCTACTAATAAAAAAAATTAAAACCTTATTGCAATAGCATCATTTCCTTGTATTATCATATTCTCTAGTGAACTGATTCTCAGAGCGATCCTGACCCTCAGCTCCCACTGGGCCTCAACTGATGCAAACGGCTTCTTTCAGCTCTTCCTCCATTTTATTTTTGTCCTAACATGCACAGAGTACAAGTACAGGACTCAGTTTTGCAACTCCAGGCTTAAAATGCAAATATCTTCACTGGTAGAGCTGGAAATGAACACTTCACTTTTAGGCAATCTGATTGTTCCTGGAACATGCTAAGAATCAGGCAAAGTTCAAAGAGTACAAGTCAGTAAGGAAATTATTTAAGCCAATATATATTCAACATTTCTTACTGTCCAGGCTTTGCTCTATAAGTAAACTTTATGTCATTAAAAGCACAGTTTGTCAGGCAGTGACCTGATTTTTAGCCTAACAGATCAATGGAGAAACTAAACAACAACTGCATCTGAACAACAAAAACCTGCAGCAGTACACAGTCACAGCACTTGTGTTGTATGACATGCAGCAGGCACTGCAAATCTGGACAGCACAGCCCCTTTCCAAATGACTGCCTTTAGGAGATTCAGAGGCTGGAGGGATGCTGTCAGGAGGTCACTTCGAGCTACGTCAACCACAAGCTTCCTGTTTGACACCACGTGGACTCCTCCCGTCCTCCCACCCATCCCTCAACCAAACAAAACAAAAATCTTAGCGCTTTCAGCATATTTCCAAAGATGCGCTCACAGCATCACTGTGAGGTCCAAATACAACAGGGATACCACCCAAACTTCAAAGATGCCATGTTTTTCAGGAGCAGAGAGGTAGAGGGATGCCAGGTGGTTAACAGGAAGACTGGCAGAAAGGAAGACATCAGTAAGCTGTGAGCGAGTTCCTCAGTCAGAAAAGTACACCTGAGGCTAATACATCAAAACTACTGTTAGCAGAAGAAGAGCATTCACTTTTAAGAAACCATTTCCTATCTTATTCTCCCCATCCTCTCCCTGATCCTCTTCTCCCTACGTAATTCAGAACAGCTAGGCAACTGATCTCTAACCATACATCAGAAAAATTGGCTAACACAATGTCACCCGGCCCACCACATGAACAAAAACCACCAACGAATCCAGCTAGTGGTTAACTGCAGACTTTTGCTTTACTGATGGTATTACACTGCCAAGGGTTCCCTTGTCTTTGCACACACACACACCACCCTCCTAGAAACACCCTCTGCTCAAACCCAGGTTCACAAATACATGTACAGATATTCTACACATCTGCTTCCACCTGGTGGAATACCAGAGATGGAGACTGCAGTGTTTGTAAAACAAACGTGTGAACCCACCTCTAAAATTAGCTGCATGGTAATTCTGTGGGCAGGAGCAGAGGGGAAGAGTGGTTGGGCTTAGGGGCGAGGGGGAAGTTTGCAAGAAATGAAATAAGAATCACTAAACTGTTTAA
Source organism: Acanthisitta chloris (assembly GCF_000695815.1). Lineage (NCBI taxonomy): Eukaryota > Metazoa > Chordata > Aves > Passeriformes > Acanthisittidae > Acanthisitta > Acanthisitta chloris. The sequence goes on along the minus strand of NW_008689097.1, from coordinate 16,147 downwards.
CCCATTTTGAATTTCAGTTTTTTTCCCCTCTCAGAGAACAAACAAAGAAGGGATTTTTCTTTCATTTTGAGGAGTTCCTCAAAACACAGCAGAGTTGCTCTGGGATGCTTAACTTGAATAGATTACTTCAATCAGGTGTCTTGTTAAAGAACTTAAAATTCTCTTCCCACAGTCTCCCCTTCCATAAACAAGGAGAAAAAAGGCATTTTTAAATGCACCTTAAAGCATGTATTCGATATATATACTGTACATAGGCAAAACAAAACAAAATCATAAAGTAATTTATGAATTGTCATCCGTAAGTACAGAAATCAGGGGTTCTTTTAACACTTCAGCAAAGCAAATGAGAAATGACAGGGAGTACCCTGAGAAACTCTCAGTTGTAAAGTCTTTCAGGTCTGGTTTCTAAAAATTTCCTTGCTATGATACCTGCACATGCAGCTTTGCAGTAACTTCCAGTTCCATTTTCATATGCATATTTTTAAATATAGCAGCCGCCTTTGCCCTGTGTATACAGCATCAGGGGTATTTTGTTCTCTGTGGCTGAAGTTCTCAGGAAAGCCAGCTCTGGATATCCTAGAGGTCTGGCACCTTTCTTTTCTGCCCTAGATACTACTCCTGGCTGGAAGCAAAGGTAAATATTACTCCAGTCTCAATCTGTTTCCCTCTTGCACCTACAGCAGTTTAGTAAGATCCAGTCATCAGGCTATTGCAAATTACACTTAAGGGCTCATTACAAATCAAGGCCTCAGTCTAGCTGATGAACTGATACTAATAGGCCCATTCCATGGAAGAGACCCATTAGCTTCAGTAGTGGTCCCTGAACCAGGAAGTGCGTTTACATCACAGGCACAGGTATTTACAAACTTCTCAGCCTTTGTTTTTATTTAAGAGACCAAGGTGTGCAAATCTTGTCAGACAACTTTCAAGCTACCTTTACTCCAGATGGAGAGCTGCCTACAAAGTAAAGCACATTCACAAGAACAGAGTTTTCATCTTACACTGACAAACATCTCACACAGAAATTCTGTACCTATACCTGTACATCACAGTGCAAGAGAAATGGTCACGCACTCCTCATGTGTGTTTTGCATCTGAAAGAGCAGATACAGAGGTACACAAGATCGCTAAACTGATAACTGAAGATGTGGGACTAGGTTACCAACTTCAGTCTTCACAAAGCTAAGCTGACTTACTCTGGTCTGCAGTAGGACAGACACGAGGATGCTTGGCTTTCATTAGGTCATGCACAGTCCTTTTTACCTCTGAATTGCAACAGGCATTAAGAACAGAATGCACTGGAGAAATCACCACTGCCAGCTATTAGCAGCTACGATAACAGCTATCTTATTCAATCGACAGCTTTAAGTGCAGTCTCCCACCCACTTTGCCTTTCCCAAATCTCAGTGCCCCTGCATTATAGCTCTGAGGACTTCAATAACAGGTCAGACTTTCTCTCCCTTTTTAGGGATTCTACATTTGTTGTGGAGTTTTTTTCTATTTCAAATAAGAAAGGGGAGGACATGAAAAGTAGTTCAAAACTTGAAGTCACTTTTCCCTCAGCTGCATTCTCAGAAATGGCTAAAAAATTTAATTTTTACTACTTCTTTTTCTTTCAAAGACAAACGTGGCCTGAAGCTAAACACCTGACATGTAGTGTTTCAGCACAAATGGTTAAAGCTCAGTAGAGCCACACGCAAGAGAAAACAGAGCCTGTAATAAAGTTGCCTGGTGATCTCCAATTGGAAATTCTCCTGGCAGCCCAGCTCCTTTCATGCAAACATTCTCTCTCCATTCCTGTCCCTGATGACTCTCTCACTACACCTGGAAATCAGGAAGCTGACTAAGCTCCCCAAAAACTGGTCTGGTCAGTCCCAGTCACCCCCGCTTCAAAACGCTGGAAGCAGACTGTGACATCTCAGCAGATGAAGTCTCAGACTACACTGGCAGCAATTGGCAGCAAACATTAAAAGTACCTTTCTTTTCCTTGAGTCCAGTTACTGTCACAGACCCTCATTCCAAAAGTCAAGAGAGATTTTCAGTGAATTTTTGGGGTTGCTGACTTTAAGCTCATGGGATAAACTCCCCTCATGGTTGTTCATGAGCCAGAAAATGCTTGGAAAAAGAAAGCAGAAAAAAGCTCAAATTCTCTCACAATCACTCGAGCCCAAGAGCCACAGCCTTAGCACTGCCAGTTTCCCATCCCATTAAATGTCTTGCAATACTTGTTTTTGTAATCATTTTCCACACTGTCTACACAAAAAAACTATCTTGGAAGCCAGAAGAACTACATTCCTTACACATGGACCCTTTCCAGACTCACCCCAAATCTTTCTGTGCTTAAGGTCCTATACATACATGAACACGCAGATCACTACAGGCCCAGCAGCTAATTCATCTTCAAGTTGCCCTAATTTTGAGGCTAAACACTTCCTAAACTCCTCCATTCCTGACGTTCTCTTGACTCTTCAAGGGAAGACAGGCTGCCTCCTGCTTTCTCTCCATTCCGTTGCTAGGACTGCACTGTGGCCGACCCGTGCTGCTCTCCCCCAAGCCACATCGGTGTGCCTCCGTGCACGCTGGTCTGGAACCAGTCTGGATAAGGTTCAAACAAGATACAAAGCACAAACTCTCTTCTAGACACTTTCAAATCCACATGCAAATTGTCCACCCATCAACCCTTGAGTGTCAGGCAATAAAAATGCTAATAAAAGAAGTCATAGAAGGAGAAGTCCCCAGCTGCCTGCCTGGGGGCTGATGACTGCAGGCAAGTCCTTGGGAGGAAGGGATGCAATCCCAGACACCACTGGGGTTGCTTCCCTCAGCCCTTCCAGCAGATCCTACCCTACTGACCCAGGCCTTGCATTCAGCTCACCCAAGTTCCCACATCTCTTGGATGTAATCAACAGTAATGGCCGAACATCACTAACAGTCGTCTGAACTCAATGGCGACTATGTCCTCCCTTCATCGTCCAGCAATGCTACAGACATCCCAGGACTCAACACCACCAACTCAGAGGCATGATGAAAAGTAAACAGGTGGTTGCCTCCTGGGCTTGGATCATACCTACAAATGTCAGCTCACAATGTGAAGCACATTTATTTTCTTTGTATACTTTACATCCTCCATGACTAAGTCAAGACAAGCCCCATTTTGGAAAGCTTTTTAAGAACAAAAAGGCCCAGTCCTAATTTTTTTACAAGAATCAAGCACACCAATACCTGTTTCGTGTGCTTAGGGCCCTGAAAGCTGCCAGAAATAGTTGAAGGATGGAGGGAGAAGGAAGATTTTTGTGATGAATCCTACTTTTCAGACAGTTTAGAAATAACTGTACAATCAAACAGATGCAATGCACTGCTCAAATCAATATGTAAACTCAGAATGGAAACTATTTTAAAAATCACTATGGCTTTAGGTTTTCTACTTAGATTTGTTTACAGTTCTGACTGCAAAGGATAAATGTTCTCCTGTAAAACAAAATTACTTTTCAAGTTCAATATAGAATTAACACAGGAACTGGTACCTTTGCATCCTTCCTATGCATTTGTATCATAGACTCACTGGTACAAACATGAAGATGCATACCTGCGAGGTTCATAACCACACCTCTGCACTGAAAAGACTACTGAGCAATCTAACAAAAGGGTGTTTACTTTTAGTGCACCCTGATTCTATATCACTCAGCCCATTTGCAATCTGCAATACTGATATTACTTAACTGATACTTACTGATATCATTTGGAGACAAAGGGACCCATGTTTCTCCATCAGTCAGAAGTCAAAACAAAACCAGACAAGAGACAAAAGGATCAGGCCTTTGGGATGCTACACTACTGTCTCCTGTGTGGTTAATTTTGATGAGCTTGTTGAAGCACAGCCTTTAGCCAAGTGCTTTTTCACACAAACATCCATAGCTCAGAGACGATTAATCACCATTTATTACTCACCTTCTGGCAACACCCACTCTAAGCTAGGCACTGTCCAGACACATCAAGAAAGACAGCCCCAATCTGAATGCTCTGTGGCAAAAGAGAGCCATTTCTGAGACCCAATCCTGATGGACAGGTATCTACAGACCCCCATAGTACTCAGCACAGCTACTAGGATCTGCAGAATAAAGCTGCTCGCAGCATAACTTTATCACAAATACCATTCTTTCAAAAAGGGACGAGGTATGTATTAAATACACCAGCTATACATACTTTTAAGTACCTGTTAACTGCTACTGGTGTTATGGCACAAGTTAGCCTCATGAAAGGATTTTGCTGAAGAAATACGGTGAATCCTCATAGATTTATCAATCAGAGCACCTCACTTGGTTACAGGAAAGTAGTTATTCTGTTCTTCTGCAGCATTAGTAACTTCTCAAACAAAGAAGCCTGATTGAGGCAGACAGTGAGGGGCTTATCAGCTTAGGAAATGGGAAGGATGGTCCAATTAACTGCCAAGCAGTCAGACATAATTCACTCTGACCGGGCCAATGAGAGACAAGTCCCAGAAATGCATGTCCTGTCCATTTATGTAACACCCAAACACTACCCCCTGCAAAGTCACCCCTTCTGAAGGCATTGCCTAAGTAAGGAGCAAGTCACTATAGGAAAATCCACCTGTAGGGATCTGCATCTAACCAGCACCCTCTCTGATTAAGCAACCATTTCAGTGGTAACAGGACACACTGCCAGTCACCAAACTGGCAACCTCAGGCACTAACAGCCATCACCAAGCAGACAGCCAGAAAGCTTTGTGCAAGGTTATCTGGGGTCCACACCACTGCCCTCACATCAGTGAAAGGGGAAAGATGTAGAAGGCACAAAAAGGAAAAGAAACCCACACTGGTGTACGTAGGCAGGCTTCATCTCCTTTTCCTGAGCCACTTCTGCCAGCACAGAAAGAGTCAGAATGTTACTGAAGTCATTTCACAATGTTAGCAGAAACAAAAAACTGAAGGCAAAGCAGAAGCAACAGCTGATTAGGAAAGCTTTGAATCCAGCCGCAGTGCTGCTCTTCATGCCCTATTCTGTGCTTAGTACCCCACCAGCACAGGGTAAACAGAAAGAGGGCACTGAGAAAGAGGAAGGGGAGAAATTCTATTAAAGATGCTAAAATGAAAAGAGATAGCTCTCAGTGAACCGTAGCTCTAGCCTGGGACCCATCACCTAGGAAGCAACAGGTATTTCAAGTAGAGAGAGGGGAATAGAGAAAGTTAAAAAAAAGTCCCTGAAACACTGATTTGGAAATACAAACTTTGTCTGATGTTTACAGACAGAGCAGACTATTCTGCAACAAAAATGCACATGTGGTACCTAGCTCATCCTTTGACAAGGCACCTTGTTTTGTATAATCCTCCTCATTTTTAAGTGCCAGACTAAAGACTGTCATGATCAGAAACACATGCTTTATGCAACATGAGCAGGAGTGCAAAAAACCCCAGTTGTGTGGAATATTTATGTTACATATGGCAACATCCTATTTGTCAGCCAGTTACCAGGAGCTAAGGAATCTGTGTGGTACTAGCAAAGTCGCCTTGCAGCAGGGTGTTAGAGCAAGCACGAACCGGACTATATATGGTATGTTTACTGAACGATTAGGCATAAACACGCTACAGAAGAAAAGATGTCTTGCATTAGATGCTGGGCTTCCTGCTGCAAGGCAAACCATCCTGCTCGGAAAGCAGCTTGTCACATATTCCTCAGATGCTTCTGGCTGCGGGTGCCAGTGAAACCTCTAGAAAACAGGAACAGGTTATGCTGCAAGTAATGATTAACTATGTGGAGGATCAGCCCTTCAAGCTCCACCCGCCAAGCATTCCCTGTCTCCGTGCTGCTCGTCCTCCCCCACTACTTTTCGGCTGGGACTCCTCGCCAGGCAGCGCGGAGGGCACGGAGGCACACACCGCACAGAGCGCTGTCTCTGCGGTGGGATGACGGGCACGGACAAGTGCACCCTCTATTTCCTAAGAAACAGCTGGCAGCAGGCAAGCAAGCGCTGCAACCATCCGCCTGCCCCATGCTCAAACCCAGTCGGCACAGGGCTATTTCATAACGGGGAGGAGGGGGGGAAATCCTGAAAGGGTAGAGGGAGGAGGGTGTACTGAAGATGCCTTAGAGCACAGGAGAAGGTTTGTATCTGGCTTCAGCGTCCTGTCTAACCTGTTTTACGGTATGTTCCGGTTAACTCTCCTTTTGGTCGAGGTTGTTGGTTGGTTCTCTTTTTTGGCAACCAAACCCAAGTTGCAGCCCCTTCGCTCCTCTGACTGCTTTCACGCTCCATCACACTCCAGCACAAACACAGGCACAAGGAAAAGAGATGCCAGAAAACAAAACTTCTGATTTCATCATACACTGAAACTAGATGCACAGTTTCTTTACTGGAGGGAACTGGATCTCCCCTGTCAACTCATCAGAACCATCAGCCCTCAAGTGCCAGACTTCTCGCCTTCATCACTGCTTTTTGACATTAGCAGCTCCTCAAAAAAACCTCAAAACTATACAAAGTGGTAAGGGGGTAGGAAAACAAAGCAAAAAAAACCAAACCTCAAAACCACACACCCAGAAGACTGCAAGCCACGCACATCTAACCAGAGTGCATGCGGGGGCAGCAGCAGTGATCCCAGCACCAGGACACACCGACATCACCACAGCAGATTTATGTCTTCACTGTGTACAGTATTCACAGGGTTAATGGATAGCACAAAGACCAGAAATATCCCTGTAAAGTGACAAAAGCATCAACTCAAAGCTGTGCTGGATGGTTTTTGACAGAGGTTAAGCAGTTGGCAACCAGTGGAAAGAACTTGGTGGTGGTTCAGTAGCCATTTTAAGCAGCAGAGGTATTAATCATAGGAGTTCAGTAACCAAAGAACTAGGGGCAAAAACATGCTACAGAAACGAGGACCCCTAAAAGCTCAGCAGCACACACATACCCCTCCATCATGTGTAAAATAAACTCAGAGAAGCCAACAAAGAAGAAAGATTATTCCATGACCTCCAGAGCACAGCAAATCCCTCAGAGCAATAAGTGCTAGGCATCAGAAACTTCCTGGTTTCCAGGCCGTTGTTTCACATGTTTTCTGGGGAGTTTTCATGCTGTGGGAAAGGTTTCCAAGTACACGGAAAATAAGCCTGCAACATCCCCTTCCACTCCCACAGCAAATATGCAGTCCATAAAAGATTAAAGTGTTGGAAGCATATGCTTGAGAGAAGACTCCTATTTTTTTAAAAAAAATCCTATCAACAGTTTAGCAGTTGATGCATTTATCAAAATATTTTGCCATCCTGGTTTTTAAGGCAGCAAGGTGTGGGGGCAGAAACACGGAGCAAGAGAGCAAGAGCACAAGACACATGCAGTCTGTATTTTGAACACTGTTATACAGATGTATGCACTATATTGCTTTTCTTTGGGGGCTTTTCAGGCCAGGGCAGACTTTGTCTCTGCATGCTATACACTAGCCAGCTCACAACAAATGAGCAATCACAGAGTAAGCAGACCCAGCTCCTTCTCTGAATCTGCTGGGATGCTGAGGCACAAAGATGTGCCTGAAAAACTTCTGTCCGGTTATGAATCCGATCAATCCCTTTGGTCACATGAGCGCCTGAAGTCTGGTACAATTATTAACTGTGCTGCAGTCACATGAAAGAGAACAAGCTTCCCCCTCCCACCCTCATCCCACGGGTAACATTATGTGGGCAGTGAGTATGTGAAGGAACATGGGGAGGCGGGGGTGTGTGTGGAAACCTCCACAGAAAGGCTGCACAGCTGTACTCTTTTGTTGTTATTTCTTTTTGGTGGACGAGTTATGGACACTTCAGGCAAGCCTGCCTGATGCTCAGACACGTTTGGGTACCCAAAGGAGAGTGAGGTGGAGAATCCTCATCTTCTTCACTCAGTACCATCTCCTTTAAAGAGGAAAAATTAGAGGTATTTCCAATTTTCACCATTTCTTAAGCATGAAGATGATGGAGCATGGAAAGTATTTTTACTGAAGCACAAGTGAGCAATTTCTAAACTGGTGGTCTCTCTTTGGAGGTGTTCTTATTTGTTGGAAGGGACTCAACAGGCATGAGAGGAGAGAGATGGGGAAAAGAGCCCACTGAGCTTCTGAGAGAAACTCCTGGCCTTGAAACAAATGAGACAGGCAGCATGGACTAAAAGCCTAAGCTGTGATTCAGCCGCTGGGACCAGAGACTCATGCAGCCTCCCTGCTTTACAGCTTGCGCTCACATAACTAGGAATGGAGATGGCACCTACCAAAAGCTGCTGTTCGGGGCTGAGAGGGAAACAACAGAGAACTGTCATGCAACCAGCGTGGTACCCACTAACCCCCAACTGTGCCTCCACCCCCTCCTCATGCACCTCCCAGTCTACCAGAAGGCTGGTGTTCGATTAAGTGTGAACCAAGCGTCGCAGATGTGTGTGCACTGTAGAAACCTGCACTGAGAAATACTAAAGACTGCAACTCAACTAGGATGGAAGCTGCACTCGGTGGCTGTGCAGCCCCTCCGGCCTCCCCCGACACATCCTGACCCAGCACAGCAGCCCCTCACTGCACACTGTTTCAGCCAAAACCAGTAAACTGAGCTGACCTTAGAAGGTCAGGTGGCGAGAAAAGAGTGTCAGGGTTTGACATCAGATAACATTTCCAAGACATAATTAAAAATATAAAGCACAGTCACATCTTTAAGTGGCCATCCCTATACAGTCTCCAGCCCTGTGGCACTTGACAAGAAAAAGGGGGGGAGGATATATACAGCGGGGTGATGACATACAATAAAACATAAATGAGTACATACACTCACAAAGTCCTACATGTATTTTCAGTTAAGTTATAACCGAGTATATCCCCAAGAAAACAACTACATTTGTAATATTATACCATGCATCCATTTTACAAAATATTTTAAAATGTGCTTCTGCCTCGGCCCGCCTACACAAAATAATGAAGAAATATCACTCGTCAGGAACTCCCTAAGAAAAATAAACCTTAAAATAGCCAGGGTACGCTCACTGAGTAACACGTATTTCTGCAAAAGTGCTGTTCTTTATATATTTTGCATCTGAAAACTGCGAGTCTCACACGTGCGTGCGCACAAAAGACAGACAGACTGCTGCTGCTGTGGACAAAATGGTGCCATTTAATACAAAAATCTGGTTTATGCATAGCCTGGCTGTAGTGCATGCTGGTCCCAAGCAGAGTGGGATGCAGCCAGTTATATCGAACAGTTGTGCCCTCAGCAACAAATGGTGCATTCATAAAACTGGAAAAGCCTCTGTCTAGGGGATCGCAGCTCTGCAAAGGAAACAATCGCTCGCTGACATTTTCTGAGGGAGGGTATGGCCAAGAGAGGTTGAGGGGGAGAAGTATGATCTACAGGAAAGTTCTGTTCAGAAGAAATACCAAAATATAAAGGAATAAAGCCCAAATCTGCCACCAAGCTCCCTTTTTGCACTCTCCCTCCACTAGCTAGTCTCTCACAAAAGAGCAAGGCCACCTGAAAAAGACATATGATTGGAAAACACTTGGCCAGTCAAGAGTACAGAAGAAAAAGAAGAAGGAGGAAAGAGAAAAGCTTTCTTGTAGAACACTGGCCCATGAAGAAGCGACAGACATCACGCAGGATGCAGTACACAAAGCCACATCTGACAGTCAGTTGCTCACAAGTTTCTTACCCTTGCCTTTATTAGCTATGCCACCTCCACACTGGTAACTAAGAGCCAACATCTGGTGCTAGCTAAATGTCAGCACAGACAATCCCTTTAATAAAAATTTAAAGAGTCTGGGTCCCAACGAGGAAATCATTAGTGCTTTGAATGTAAGACCCTACATGAGAGCTGCGAGACTGAAACAATCCAGGCTTTTAAGCTGTGCAGAGTGGTGACTCTGGTGTGCACTAAGCCACCTCTCCAGGCCCCCTGCCACCTTGCATGGGGAATGCTCAGTTCATGGCCACTGGGCCACATGTGGCCCATCTGGATGGTTCACCTGGTCAGCACCCTGTGCTGGGAAGCCCAAACAGGTCTGTGGATGCCCAGGTCTTGCTGCAGGATGGGAGCATGCCCTTGGTCTAGGGAGCTCTGGCTCCTGAAGCTAAAATTCTGGGCACCACAGCCTGCCCCAAACACACCTGGTATTTGCATCTCTGAAACTGAATCCAGCTTGCCCCTAAGATGCACAAGACACCCACACAAGTCAATGCAGAAGTGCTCCTAAATGGCAGCTAAGCAGCATGGCTTATTAATGAATACCTGTCACCTGCTCCGTTCTACTGAGCTCAGAAATAAAACAAAAAGAAAACCAAATCATACACTGTAACTGAAGTTCAGTGGGGAAGCCAGTGAAAGTTTCTGTAAGAGACAAAAGGAATTGAGGCCCACCTGCACACTGAGAGGAAATAAAAAACAAGTGTCCCCAACTGTCTCCTCAAACCCCCCCAGCTGTCCTGAGGAGGCAGTGGGACATGTACCTCGTATCCCCCTGGTGCTCACACAGCACAGAGGTCTCACATCTTGCTCAACAGAAGTTTTCTACTAAAAACTGACCATGACAGTTCGGGAGTAATGAGAGTGTCTTGGCCCAGCTGAAGGAGAGAGGACAGAAATTTTGTGTAACAGCTGACAGAATGAGTCCCTTCATTATATTATCAAAAGACTTTGTGTTAGAGATTTAACAGAGTTCTCTTACACTGAAGTCTTTGCAAGGGTATCTAAAAAGGGGATGCATGTAATTCTTCCTACCCCCAGTGCACCTAACGGTCCTCTGAGAGCCTTTTATGAAACAACTTCAGAGGGGAACAGGGCTGTGGTCCCACAGACTGACAGTAAAAGTATTTTGCTGCAGAGGTCAAAAACAGAAAATTAAAAAAAGGCAAAACAGGATGAGTGGTTCTTTAAGAGAGAGAGCCATTCCTACACCTCAGTGCTATGAGCATCCAAAACCTGCAGGTCTGCTGGAGTTGAGAAATAAACACTGGGAACATGCACAGCAAGCTACAGTGGTCAGAACTGAGCAGAAGCTATTGAGGCACTGGAAAATGAATGATAATGTTTTTGTTTACTAGCTGTGCACTGTAAATTATTGGCCTCATAAGAAAGTTTGCACTGTAGTTGCATAAATAACTTCAATAAAGCTGTATAAAAAGCTACTTCATTAGTGTCAGTTATCAGTTGGAGACCTACAGCAAATATAAAACTGCAAATGCTCTTGCAGAGGCATCAAAGTAGTCTAAAAACTGTCTGACTTTATTCCTTGGTCAGTTTCCAGAGGAGGCAAAAGTTTACACATACACATAATGTTTTGTACATGCTCCCATTAAACCTGTCCTTAGTACTAACAGAACGTATTTTAGAATTCAAGTGGCATACACGATTTGGTTTCCCTCCATAGGCTTTACAGAGGCTTCTAATACAACACATGAACAACTTCTTAGGAAATTGTTTGGTTGTTTTAAATTTGGGGAAGGCAGTGAAAACACCTGGGAAGCCGTGGGGGAACATCAACAGAGTTAAAAAGAAAATTACATCCCAGTCTCCTGAGAAACTTTGATACAAAGCTCTTGGGGAAGTTAGCAAGTAAGAGATGAACAAAGAAGTACTCCATTGAGAAACATCTTTCCTTTGAACATGGAATCACAGCATAGAAGTCCCCGCATCACCTTCCAAAAGAAAAATAAAAAATAAATCCTGCCTGAAATGTGTCACTTTTTGCTGCTGTTTGTTTGTAGTGGTTTGGCAAAATCCCACAAATATTTAAGACCAAAACCACAGTCCCTATTTTATATTTAGATGAACTACAGCATTTTTCAAGAAGCTGTAATTGAAAGCCTGCATCTTAAGCTCTCCCTCTGCCAGCGCCAGGACCATGCAGCCACAGCAGGAGGAGCAGCCCTGGTGGCCCTTCTTGATGCACTGGCCCAGCCACCCCACAGCTCAGCTCCACCTGAGCTCTTGCACCTCCCATGACAAGGGATGGTTTTGAGTTGGATGGCTTAATGTCTGTAGTCAAAATTTAAAACCAACAAAAAACTCTCATCTTTCTTTTATTTCCCATCTGATTCAGGTGGAACAAACAGGATGGCATTTGCCTCTTG
>NW_008689097.1:0-4020 GCF_000695815.1 Acanthisitta chloris | reverse complement strand
GGGAAAGGAGTCTGAAGCTTTCTTAGCTGGGTGTGTTGAACACCATGACCTCCTCACACCCCCACCCCACAAATGCTTAACTGCTGAATGAGATTCCTCTCATTTCCTGCACTGAATCATCTGTGTCACCACAAGATGAGACTTTTAACTGTGCACACACATTTCTGCTTTGAGGGTCATGCAGAGGAGGGTGTTTCTCAAACTACTGTCAGACCAGCCGCAGAAGGTTTGGATTTCTTCTGTTTGATGTATCATTTAAGTAAATCTGTTTTTTTCCAATGAGGTACAACCTCTCAATGATGCTGTTTTCTAGGAAATATGCAGGTGAACGCTGCTGCTTCTTTCTTTTGCAAAGTATTATTTGAATGGAGCTAGCAGGGACAGGATATGCTGATTTGCACAATTAAAAATAACTTACAATTTGAACTGTGTGTGGCATCAGACGCTTCAAAAAATTTCATTAGGGCAGGTCACATGCTCTTTTCAAAATGCCTTTTTTCCACACCTCAACTTAAAATCATCTTGTTAATTTACCCACAAATTACCTCATTGCTAAGCTGATCGACTATTTTTTAAGCACTACAGCAGTTCATTCTGCAGAAAAATTAGCAGCAGTACACCTCTTATAAGCAATAAAAAAACATCCAAGTCACCCAAGAGAAAGAAAGGTGAGGCACAATGCTAAACCACAGCTCTTTAACCATCCTTTCTAACCAGGATGACTTTGTACCATTGCAGGCAGGGAAGAGAGGAAATTGTGATCTCTGGTTGTGCACTGCTGAAGTCAGTGGGAGCTTTGCAGATGCTGGATAGGAACAGGCACCTATAAAGATGCAACAAGTGACAGCAAAGCTCATACTCTGCTCTGGATCAATCTGAGTCATGAGGAGCTCAAGCTGTCAGGCAGCAAGGGCACAAGGAGGGCTGATGTGCTCTGGTCATTTCACTAGAGCAGAAGAAAAACTCAAGATGCACATCCTCCTTGCAAAACCCCCACATACTCTCACCCTGATGAAAGCTTAAGGACAAGAACCATGTTTTTCACACAGGCCTACTTTTTCCACAAAGTGTTGTCAAGCTTCTCCACCCTTTACTTTAATAAAGAAAACCTACCATCCTTTTGACCTTGGACTTGCTGATTTTCTCTGTCTCTCTCAGTACATGCTCTTTGCTAACCATTCAGCATGCTGCGAGCCCTGATAAAAGTGGTTAATGTTTACTGAAACCTAAGTATGAACTGTACTAAACCTGATGCATGGGGAGGCAAAGTTCTGCTAGCAGCATCCATGACCAATTAAAAAGAAGTGCTAGTTTGTTTTTTCTTTTTAAACTCATCCCCTCCCTACTAAACAGCCCCGTGAGTAGATGGGCAGGCAGCACAGAGAGAAGACTGCAAAAATGTTTCTAATCCATCCACTCAGACACTTAGCAAACTAAGTCCCTGTTCTGGGCACCATAGGCCTTTTGAGAATACACAAGCAATAAAAGGACTACTGCAGTTATCTTCCTGGGGGATACATAGTTTGTCCCCAAATAACCGTTTTCCAAAGCAATCTGGAAACCTACAGGTCCAGCAGAACTGTTGTTTCCTTTCAGCTTTCCTTGTAGGAAGTCCATATAGACTTGCTTGAGCAGTCCTCAAAACATCCTATTAAATAAGTGAAAAAGCCAAATATTACTACTGCAAATTCAGTCTACAACTACTGGTATGTCAGTATGATAAAAAGACTTTAAATTCACCATCATTTCTTCTCAGTAGAGACACACCCTTAGAAATAATCAGCTATTTCAACAGGTGTACCCATGCACTATTTAGGAAGAATATTTTATAACATAAACTAACAGTATGCATTGCCCCTTCTTAGCTTATCCCCATATTCTCTAATATTCTAATAGCCAGCCCAGAGAGCTCTAACAAACAGCTCCTTCCTCTCTGGTGACAGTGGGATGCTCTCAGGTGTTTAAAGCCAATTTTTTTTTGTACTAGAGGGCAGTAACAGTGCCACAGTCACCTTGGAAACAACCATCACCCACTGTTTGCAGAACAAACAATGGTACCTTTTCAGCCAGCGCAAGGCAGGCAGGGCAAGGGGCAGCCAAGCAATTCTGGGACTTACAGGAGTGTTAACATATTGCATTCATTCAGTGCGTCAAAAAATAGTTCAGCACGAGGAGCAAGGCACTCTCAAAGTGAGAGCCTTTGGCTGGAAACCACAGACAAGTGCACAGGGCTCAGAAGGTCAAACAAGTCTCCCCAGCCAGCAAGGAGGTCTTTCCCTCTGATTTTTTTACTTGCCCTCCTGTTCCCTTCTCTCATACACACAGAAGGAAGAAAAACACACCTATTTAAACTGATCTTATCCACGAGAAGTCAAGTGTTCAGCTTCCAAGTAGCACTCTCTGAAGAGTGCCAAAATATTTTAAAGAACTGTTTACCCGCACTTGTAGTGCTTTGTACCCAGTGCATCAAGAGCCGTTTCCAGAAGCGTTCCTTGTGAAGCTAGTGAGAACTGTGGTTATTCAGCATTTCAGACCCTATGTCGAGGCACTCAAGCAGTTACATACCCCTCTCCTTTCAAAATAATTCCATTTACATAGACACACAGACAACCTGACTGCTTTAAATTACAGACTATGTACACCTGGTTGAACAGTGACTTCGTATCTCCTGGAGACTTTTTTCTCTGCTCAAAGAAAACCCACCAAACCAAAAAGCCTTTTTTTACTTACAATAAGCAGGGGCGAAAGCTAGGTGCATAAGGATTCAGGTTTTATCAATTTTAACACACTCTCACAAAGTGCTCACTCTTGTGGCCTGTCGCAAGTGCAGTGTTTAAAGCAGAACGGAGACCGAGGCCTCACTCAGATGCTTCAGTGCTTTACAGCCTGCTAGCAGACACCTACACTGCTGAGAACAAACTGACAGCAGTCCAGCTGCCCAGCTGGACCACACTTGGCAAAGGATTGCAAGGCCCTACGAAATCACACTACTGCTTGATTTGTGCATGAAAGAGCATCCAGGTGTGCTGTGAAGGAGTGCCAGGCACAACACACCCAGCTGAGAACTGCACTGAGGTGATGAGAGCTGTACAAAGGTACAACAAAGCAGCTCCTGGGCAAGATCTGGGGATTGCCACATCGCAATATAAACATTTTTCTACAGCCTTCACTCATCTTTCATAGCATACTCAGCTTTGGCAAGATAAAAAGGGAAAAAAAAGGCAAATCACCTTCAGACTGTCAGAAGGACTGACTAGTGCTGCCCTGCTAACTAAAGCCTCCAGCAAGCTTGTCCATGTGGGCCAGACAGGTTCACTCACGACTACAGCCATGGTAGCTCAGCTGAGTCAGATTAACATTACTAAAAAATCTGCCTTAATGTTCATTAAGATACAGGTTAACACATTAACTGGTCTCGCACAGCCACAAACAGCTTCGGACATGGTAGGCTGTACCTTAAAGAGCATCAGGGGAGCTTTTTTTTTTATATAATTGTGTGCAGCTAACTCAGTTGACCTCAAACAATTGAGACACACACCCTTTTTGCCTGTCAGGACAGGGTCCTTCTCTGTCTTGCACTGCTGGGACAGGAGAAGTGAAATAGGTATAGAGGTGATTCACATTCAACCCATCCCTCACTTACTCCTAACAGGGGGTGGAGGGAGGGAAGCATATGGGTGAAAAGCCACAGCTGTTCCAAGGCTGTTCCAACTTTACAGCACACGATTTATGGAAAACAAAACAAGAGGAACAGAAAAATAGGATTTCAAAACTACCAACCTGAAAGAATCATTATAAATACCTCCTGCTCTGTGCAAGGGCTACCCTGGGCTCCATCTGCCTTCAAGGCCAAGAAAGGAAACATTAAACTTGAACAGCAGCCAGAATTCACTGTCTACTTCCTAACAGTGCCGGGCCATGCTCAGCCGGGGCAGCCTCTACTTGCGGCAGAGCACAGGCAGGACACTCACTGCCCAAGCCTTGCTGCTGCCCTGCACTCCGAGCCCGGCAGAGGGACAG
>NW_008689096.1:0-1505 GCF_000695815.1 Acanthisitta chloris | reverse complement strand
AGGGAATTTAAAGGGAAATTAAAGGGACTTTCAAGAGAGTTTTACAAGGCAATTTTAAGGGAATTTTTAAAGGGAATTTGAAGGGAATTTGAAGGGAATTTTTAAAGGGATTTAAAGATAATATTTAAAGGGATTTTAAGGGAATTTTTAAAGGGAATTTTGAAGGGAATTTTAAAGGGAATTTAAAGGGAATTTAAAGGGATTTTTCAAAGGGATTTTAAGGGAATTTTAAAGGGAGTTGAAGGGAATTTTTAAAGGGATTTAAAGGGAATTTCAAGGGAAATTAAAGGGAATTTCAAGGGAATTTTAAAAGGGAATTTAAGGGAATTTTTAAAGGGAATTTGAAGGGAATATGAAGGGAATTTTTAAAGGGATTTAAAGACAATAATTAAAGGCATTTTAAGGGAATTTTAAGGGAATTTTAAAGGGATTTTAAGGGAATTTTAAAAGGGAAATGAAGGGAATTTAAAGGGAATTTAAAGGGATTTTAATGGATTTTAAGGGAATTTAAAAAGGGAATTGAAGGGAATTTAAAGGGAATGTAAAGGGAATTTTAAAGGGAATTTTAAGGGATTTTAAAGGGAATTGTAAGGGAATTTAAAGTGAATTTGAAGGAAATTTAAAGGGAACTTTAAAGGAATTTGAAGGGAATTTTAAAGGGAATTTAAAGGGAATTTAAAGGGATTTTTCAAAGGGATTTTAAGGGAATTTTAAAGGGAGTTGAAGGGAATTTTTAAAGGGATTTAAAGGGAATTTCAAGGGAAATTAAAGGGAATTTCAAGGGAATTTTAAAAGGGAATTTAAGGGAATTTTTAAAGGGAATTTGAAGGGAATATGAAGGGAATTTTTAAAGGGATTTAAAGACAATAATTAAAGGCATTTTAAGGGAATTTTAAGGGAATTTTAAAGGGATTTTAAGGGAATTTTAAAAGGGAAATGAAGGGAATTTAAAGGGAATTTAAAGGGATTTTAATGGATTTTAAGGGAATTTAAAAAGGGAATTGAAGGGAATTTAAAGGGAATGTAAAGGGAATTTTAAAGGGAATTTTAAGGGATTTTAAAGGGAATTGTAAGGGAATTTAAAGTGAATTTGAAGGAAATTTAAAGGGAACTTTAAAGGAATTTTAAGGGAATTTTAAAGGGAATTTAAAGGGAATTTTAAAGGGAATTTAAAGGGAATTTTAAGGAAATTTTAAGGGATTTAATGGGGAATTTAAAGGGATTTAAATAGAAATTCAAGGGAATTTTAAGGAAATTGTAAGGAGATTGTAAGGAATTTAATGGGGAATTGAAAGGGATCTAAAGGGAAATTAAAGGGAAATTAAAGGGAAATGAAAGGGAATTCAAAGGAATTTAAAGGGAATTTAAAGGGAATTTTTAAAAGGGAATTTTAAGGGAATTTTCAAAGGGAATTTAAAGGGAATTTTAAGTGAATTTTAAAAGAGATTTAAAGGGAAATGAAAGGGAATTATAAAAGCATTTAAAAGTATTTTAAGGGAATTTTA
>NW_008689095.1:676-984 GCF_000695815.1 Acanthisitta chloris | reverse complement strand
CTCTGATTTTTTCCCCATTTTCCCCCAGAATTCCAGTTCACACCAGTTTGAGGAACAGCCCATCCAACTGCTCTTCCCAGAGCTCCAGGACATTCCCAGCAAGTATGTGCCCAATCCTGACCCTTTGCCCCCAATTTCCCTCAGTTTTCCTCACCTTTTTCCCAAATTTCCTGGAAACTTTCCCAACTTCCTTTCCATTCTCTCCTTCTTCCCTAATCTCTTCCCCCTTAGCCCTAATTTTCCCTTCTTTTTCCCTTCTTTTTCCCTTCTTTTTCCCTTCTTTTTCCCTTCTTTTTTCCTTCTTTTTC
>NW_008689095.1:0-468 GCF_000695815.1 Acanthisitta chloris | reverse complement strand
TTTCCCTTCCTTTTCCCTTCCTTTTCCCCCATTTCCCTTCTTTCCTCTCTTTTCCCTGATTTTTCTCCTTTTTCACATTTCCTCCCAATTTCCCTCTCTTTTCCTTCCCTTTTCCCTTATTTCCCCCATTCCCTAATTTTGCAGTCCTTTACCCCTCCCTTCCCTTTTCTCTTCCCTTTTCCCTTCTCTTTTCCCTTCTCTTTTCCCTTTCCTTTTCCCTTTCCTTTTCCCTTTCCTTTTCCCTTTCCCTTTCCCTTCCCTTTTCCCTTCCCTTTTCCCTTTCCTTTTCCCTTTCCTTTCCCCTTCCCTTTCCCCTTCCCTTTTCCCCCTTTTTCCCATCTTTCCCCCCCTTCCCCTTTCCCTTTCCCCTCTTTTCCCTAATTTCCTCTCCTACAGTCCCTAATTTTCCACTTTTTATCCCTTTTCCCTAGTATTTCCTAACTTTTCCCCTTTTCCCCTTTTCCCCTT
>NW_008689094.1:0-2581 GCF_000695815.1 Acanthisitta chloris | reverse complement strand
ATGTTCTTCTATGAAGGCTTCTTCAAGATCGTTTGATGGTTAGCTTAATTTCTTCTGGTTCAGATGTTATTTTCTACTCTTTCACTGGACCTTTTACTCTTGGCACATGCGTCCATCCTTTTTCAGCAGTCCTCACGGCTGTTTCTGTGGTTCTTAAAACAAGAAAAGACCCTTCCCAAAGGGGAGATAAGGTTTCTCCTTTGGGTTGTGTTTCTAAACTGAGTTGGTCTTCTGCTCAGGTAGTTGGATTATTATAGGCAATGATCCTCTCAGGGGGCTATTCATTATCTTACTCCTAGCTGCTTTTTCTAATGGTGATTATGTATTTTTGGATATTATGATCTTCAATCATATTTCCTCCCAGAGGCATCCCTTGAAAATAAGGCATGCCATATAACATTTCATATGGCGATAATCCAGTATCACTCTGTGGTTTAGTCCATATGTTCAAGAGTGCTAGTGATAAGCATCTTGTCCAGGGCATCTGTGTCTCAATCATCAATTTAGTCCATTGCTGTTTTATTGTTTGATTCATTCTTTCTACTTTGCCCAGACTTTGTGGGTGCCACGGAGTGTGGTGTTCCCACTGAATTCCTAATGAATGACTCAATTTTATTTTTTCAGAAGTAAAATATGTGCCCTGATCAGAATCAATGTACTGGATTATCCCATATCTAGGTATCAATTGCTCTAATAAGATTTTTACCACCAGCCGGGGTCGTTATCGTCTACCTCTTATGGTACTGGACGGAACCAAGGGGACCGCTGAACTCAGTGGGGCACGCCTTCCAATCGGACACCCTTCCGCACCACAATGTTGAGGTTTCGATATCTCAGACAAGCCTCCAGATTCTGAGAAACAGTGCTCACTGATTAGATTTAGGTGAGGACAAAGTCAGTGGTGCAAAGATTTATTACAGCGCTGGGTGCACAACCGTAGCCAAAAGGTGCACCATACACTCGACCCTGGGGTTTTTGTACACACCTGATTACATCAGTTTAATACATATTCATAGTCTTTCCGGGATCTGGGAAGAGTTATTACAACTACCTCTCTGAGATGTTTCCCATAACCCCTCCCTTGTCCCCTCCCTCTGGTGCATGCGCTGTGGTCAGGCTGGGGATCTTCGGGGATGAAGTAGGAGTCTTCCTCGAGGATGAACTTTTCACCTTGGGTTTCAAGCTAATTCTTGCTAGTTTCGTGGATGTCGGTTCCTCCCCCCTGTTCTGCTACAGGATGGGCCTTATCTTACACAAACAGTATACATTCAGCAAGAGCCAGTTCTAGTTAGTTTCATGATTGTCTGATCCTCCCCCTGTTGTTCTGCTACAGGATAAACCTTATCTTGCACAGACAATATACATTCCATGAGAGCAAAATTCTTTGCTACCCATTACACTCAACCAACTTCTTGTGCAGCTCCTCACTGGCAGTGGTTTACAAAGTCAGACAGTAGGCAAGCTGATGGAATAAAGTATGATCCCAAGCCATTAAAGATTGAGGTATAGATCTCTAGAAGGTACTTCCCAGGAGGCATGTTGCTAGATCTTCCTTAGTTCAGATTAACTGAAAAATATCTAAATGAAAGAAGTTTGTTTTTGCTTATTTGTTCATAAATCAAAATGATCATTTAGATGCTCTGTTCTTGCAGCTGTTCCTTTTTGGTTTGTCAGGCATAAAACCTGTCAGATAACATAGTAGCACTGCACTGCTTTAAGTTTTTTGAGGGTTTTATTTATTTTTTTTCATGTCCCCTGATCTGAGCTCATAATCCTATAGGCCTCACTTCTGGTAATGAGTTTTCTGGAGTGTGTGCATGTTGGTGCTACTGCTTCTCAGATCACTTTCTTTATTTTATACATTTGTGATGGGTTGATCTTGGCTGACTGCCAGATAGGTACCCACTAAAGCTGTTCTGTCACTCCCCTCTTCAACTGGACAGGGGACAGAAAATGCTAAGGAATACATTCAGTGCAGGTAGCTCTCCGTGTACAGGGGCAGTCCGAGCTACAGATTGATTGAGCTCTGGGTGGCTGGAGCCTCAGGCAAAAGGCTATGAACTGCCTACCCTTTGCATAACAAAAGGGCACAGGCGCCAGCCAGGTAACCCTACACTCAGATACACAGCAGGAGCCCATGACCCCCAGACTTTCCCACTCTTAGACCCACTCTTAGACTGTGAGTGTATAAAAAGCCCAGGGGTTCCTTTGTTTGGGGAGCTTCTGAGGAGGCACCCGGCTCAAGCTGTTATTTTGTTATTTAGTTATTGCACCAAGATTAAACGAATCTGGACATTTGAGACTCTGCTATGGGAAACCTGAGGTCGAGCCGGTAAGGAAACCTGGTCTGACTGTGTGGCACATGCTATGACCCTGTGTGCTGGTTTGAAAGTGAGACTCCAAGTCAGAAGTACAATTTAATAGGAAAACCAAACCAAAACAACAACAAATGCAACAGCACAAAAAGAAACCACTGGCAGAGTCAGAGTGTAACCTGACACCCTGTCAGTCAGAGTGTTGGTAGTCGATTAAATGGTGGCTGCAGTCCTGGAACGATGGATCTGTTGGAGCAGTGATCCCG
>NW_008689093.1:0-1021 GCF_000695815.1 Acanthisitta chloris | reverse complement strand
ATTGATCTCCCTCTTCCCCTCCCTCCCCCCGGACGCGCCCTGGTGATAACTCTTCTCCCATGGAGCGCGCCGGTAATGCCCCTGCTCACTTCGGGGTCGGGCAGACCGGGCACGGCAAAAACATGGGATGGGATGGGGCTCCCGGCTTCTTTGGATGCGGGAAGTGGGTCTCAGTGCTTTTGTATCGGTGCCGTGACATTGCCGTTGTGTTTGCCGGGAGGTCACCGAATAGCAGATGCTGTTTGGGTTTCAGTGATTGTAAAGTCTTCTGATGATCCTTGGGAGGTCTGCATCCCAACTCGGGAGCTGCTCGGGGGAGAGCGGGCTAACACGGTCTCCTCTGAGCGTGTGTGGGAAACCTGTGCGCGTGTATGTATGAAGGTGGGGGTACGCGTCAGAAGGAAGTTTTCCTCCAGGAATAAGGAGGACAAAGAGAAAATCCCGGGAGCTGCGCGTAAACTCCTCTCTGGGATCTGCCCTGTGGGAATCCCCCTCCCCGCACACACGCACACACCTCTGGAGAGGCATCAGATAAGAGTAATTCTTTTGTGATGCTATGTTGGATGTGTGCCTATTGCATACAATAAGCCGAGCCATATTGTGTGTCTATACTCGCCCAGCTCTGGGAGCCCTGGCATTTAAACCGGAGCCATATTGTGTGTCTATACTCGCCCAGCTCTGGGAGCCCTGGCATTTCGCAATTCCTGCAGCAAGATGTCCATCTCTAAAAGAAAGCTTCCCCAGAGAGCCCGGCTCGGTCCCCCCCGTAATGCGATCTCAGGTGATCAAAGCCTTATCTCTCCCGGGTCACAAAAGAAATTTTTTGATGCAGTCTCCTTTAGTCTAGGGCATTGGCTAGACAGTAGAGTCATTGTAAATTCAGGAACTCTGTAACAGCGGAGAGGCGTGCCTCTGTGCGTCAGCACAAGTACTGCATTGCAGGAAAAGCAAAAAAAAAAAAGCTTGTCAGCAGGTGACCTCCGCTCCCCGGGACCTGCTGCTACAAGGAACCGCTGCGTTC
>NW_008689092.1:0-215 GCF_000695815.1 Acanthisitta chloris | reverse complement strand
GAGACCCCCGGGCAGGAGGAGAAGGGGCTGGAGACCCCCGGGCAGGACGAGAAGGGGCTGGAGACCCCCGGGCAGGAGGAGAAGGGGTTGGAGACCCCCGGGGCAAGTGGGGACGGGACTGGAGCCCAGCTGAGGAAGGGGCTGGAGACCCCCGGAGCAGGAGGGGAAGGGGATGGAGCCCAGCTGAGGAAGGGACTGGAGACCCTAGGGGAGGG
>NW_008689091.1:133028-134365 GCF_000695815.1 Acanthisitta chloris | reverse complement strand
ATTATATGTAATGTGTTATATAATTCACTGAAATAATGGAATTACTGGAGGTGTAAATCAGGCATTAGTATCAGCATGGTGTTATACATGGCCCCTTAACCATCTGAAATGAGAGATAACTTCACATTTCCCAAATCTGTGGGTATTTCTGGATTGAGCAAAGCTTCAAATCATAGAATTATAGAACAGTTTGGGCTGGAAGGGACCTTAAAAGACCATTTAGTTCAACTTCCCTGCAATGAGCAGGGACATCTTCAACTAGATCAGGTTACTCAGGGCCCTGTCCATTCTGACCTTGAATGTTTCCAGGAATGGGGCATATACCACCACCCTGGACAACCTCCTCCAGTGTTTCACCATCCTCATCAGAAAAAAACTTATTCCTTATCTCTAGTCTGAATCTACCCTCTTTTAGTTTAAACCCACTACCTGTTGTCTTATTGCAACAGACATACAAAAAAAAAGTCTGTTCCCATCTTTGTGCAAGGAGAACTGGAGTGAAGTTACGACAAGAAAAGTTTAAGATGAATTGCTGTATTTGAGGGAAGAACAGTCTGAAGAAGAAGGTGGTGATGGAAATTCCATTAGCCTGGATTTTTTTTAAGAGGTATGAAGAAGTTTCCATTCTAGTGTACAGTAGGGAACAGTCGTGTACTGATAGAGCAAGTGGCTGCATGACCTCAGAGAGATGTTCTGCCTTTAACTTCTGTAACTCTAATTCCTGATAAATCTGTTTTGAATTAGAGCAATAGAGTACGAGTAAGAATATAGGTCTTGATTTGATTATGTGAAATTCAAACTGAATAAAATCACATCTTACATTAGATCATCATATGCACTTAGCCTTTGCCCTTCTTAAGGGAGGAGGAATTTTGACAAAGATGGATGCTTCCTTAAACCCCAGAATTATTTATCAAAGAAATGTTTCATTGTGGTCGCTTATTTTAGCTTTAGGATATCAAGTTACTGAAGATATAATTCTCTACAAAACCCTGACTGTGAGATCGCTTAACCTCAGCCAAAAACTGAGTAGCTTGAGCAAAGAATCCAATAGCAGTAACTGAGCTTCATAATTAAGGATAACAATAGTTTATAAGGCTTGATAAGAAATGCAGAATCAGCTCCATAATTTGTCAATGTGAATCATGCTGTAGTTTCTTCAGGGAGAAGTGCTACTCACTGTCTATGCACAGAACAAGGATACAAGGCTTCTAGAGTTCTATTTTTAGCCCTTTGCCATTTTTTGTCTCCTCCTGCAATCTTGGGTAGATGGCTAGGAGACTGACCCAGTTCTCCCTGAAGTCAGTAAGATCCTTTTTACTGTTTTCAGTAAGAGA